>NW_027602735.1:0-29000 GCF_053455715.1 Rhinoraja longicauda | reverse complement strand
CACAATTTGTAATCAGCTATTTAATATTTGCAGGATTAGTGATGAGGTGAATTCATTGTCAGTGACAGATGGTGCCATAACGGCTGAAAAATTCAACCACCTCTTTTTGTTGAAGGCAGAGTTGATAGAAACGTTTGACTCCTTTAAACAAGGTAAAACATATGGACTTATTTCACTTGGTTTGTGGGACACATTGATGTTTTTATGTGATGCAAATATTGGTCAGGATAAGCACTGAATGGTAATTGGAGTTTCATTCCTGCACCAACCCACTGACTGAGAAGCCTCACGCACATATGGTCAGCTGGAGATGTTAGATCCTGGAACACAGGTAACACAGGAGCACAATAGACAATAGGTGCAGGAGGAGGCCATTCGGCCCTTCGAGCGAGCACCGCCATTCAATGTGATCATGGCTGATCATTCTCAATCAGTACCCCGTCCCTGCCTTCTCCCCTGACTCCGCTATTCTTAAGAGCTCTATCTAGCTCACTCTTGAATCCATTCAGAGAATTGGCCTCCACTGCCTTCTGAGGCAGAGAATCCCACAGATTCACAACTCTCTGACTGAAAAGGTTTTTCCTCATCTCAGTTCTAAATGGCCTACCCCTTATTCTTAAACTGTGGCCCCTTGTTCTGGACTCCCCCAACATTGGGAACATGTTTCCTGCCTCTAACGTGTCCAACCCCTTACTAATCTTATACGTTTCGATACGATCCCCTCTCATCCTTCTAAATTCCAGTGTATACAAGCCTAGTCGCTCCAGTCTTTCAACATATGACAGTCCCGCCATTCTGGGAATTAACCTAGTAAACCTACGCTGCACGCCCTCAATGGCAAGAATATCCTTCCTCAAATTTGGAGACCAAAACTGCACACAGTACTCCAGGTGCGGTCTCACTAGGGCCCTGTACAACTGGAGAAGGACCTCTTTGCTCCTATACTCAACTCCCCTTGTTATGAAGGCCAGCATTCCATTGGCGTTCTTCACTGCCTGCTGTACCTGCATGCTTCCTTTCAGTGACTGATGCACTAGGACACCCGTTGTACGTCCCCTTTTTCTAACTTGACACCATTCAGATAATACCCTGCCGTCCTATTCTTACCACCAAAGTGGATAACCTCACACCTATCCACATTAAACTGCATCTGCCATGCATCCGCCCACTCACACAACCTGTCCAAGTCACCCTGCAACCTCATAGCATCTTCCTCACAGTTCACACTACCACCGAGCTTTGTATCATCTGCAAATTTGCTAATGGTACGTTTAATCCCTTCATCCAAGTCATTAATGTATATTGTAAGTAGCTGCGGTACCTGCATGCTTCCTTTCAGTGACCTTTGCGGTACCACACTAGTTACTGCCTGCCATTCTGAAAGAGACCCATTTATCCCCACTCTTTGCTTTCTTCCTGTCAACCAATTTTCTATCCATGTCAGTACCCTACCTCCAATACCTTGTGCTCTAATTTTGCCCACTAATCTCCTATGTGGAACCTTGTCGAAGGCTTTCGGAAAGTCAAGGTACACCACATCCACCGGCTCTCCCCTGTCTATTTTCCTAGTTACATCCTCAAAGAATTCCAGCAGATTAGTCAAACATGATTTCCCCTTCGTAAATCCATGGTGACTCGGAATGATCCTGTTACTGCCATCCAAATGCTCTGCAATTTTGTCTTTTATAATTTACTCCAGCATCTTCCCCACCACTGATGTAAGACGAACTGGTCTATAATTTCCCGTTTTCTCTCTCCCTCCTTTCTTAATAAGTGGGACAACATTAGCTACCCTTCAATCCACAGGAACTGATACTGAATCTATAGAACATTGGTAAATGTTCACCAATGCGTCTACAATTTCTAGCGCCACCTCCTTAAATACTCTGGGATGCAGACCATCAGGCCCTGGGGATTTATCAGCCTTCAGTCCCATCAGTCTACCCAACACCATTTCCTGCCTAATGTGGATTTCCTTCAGTTCCTCCGTCACCCTAGGATCTCTGGCCACTAGAACATCTGGGAGATTGCTTGTATCTTCCTTAGTGAAGACAGATCCAAAGTACCGGTTCAACTCGTCTGCCATTTCCTTGTTCCCCATAATAAATTTCCCCGCTTCTGTCTTCAAGGGACCCACATTTGCCTTGACTATTTTCTTCCTCTTTACATACCTAATAAAGCTTTTACTATCCTCCTTTATATTATTGGCTAGTTTACCCTCGTACCTCATCTTTTCTCCCCGTATTGCCTTCTTAGTCATCTTCTGTTGCTCTTTAAAAGAGTCCCAATCCTCTGGCTTCCCACTCTTCTTTGCATGGTTGTACTACTTCTCTTTTATTTTTATGCTGTCCTTGACTTCCCTTGTCAGCCACGGGTGCCTCTTACTCCCCTTAGAATCTTACCTCCTCTTTGGGATAAATTGATCCTGCAACTTCTGAATTATTCCCAGGAATACCTGCCATTGCTGTTCCACCGTCTTCCCTGCTAGGGCCTCCTTCCAGTCAATTCTGGCCAGCTCCTGCCTCATGCCTCTGTAATCCCCTTTGCTATACTGTAATACTCACACTTCCGATTTTCCCTTCTCCCTCTCAATTTGTAGAGTAAAACCTATCATATTGTGATCACTGCCTCCTAATGCCCCTTTTACCTCGAGTCCCCTTATCAGATCAGGTTCATTACACAACACTAAATCCAGAATTGCCTTCTCCCGAGTAGGCTCCAGTACAAGCTGTTCTAAGAATCCATCTTGGAGACACTCCACAAACTCTCTTTCCTGGGGTCCATTACCAACCTGATTTTCCCAGTCTACCTGCATGTTGAAATCTCCCATAACCACCGTAGCATTACATTTTCGACATGCCAATTTTAGCTGCTGATTCAACTTGCACCCTATGTCAAGGCTACTGTTTGGGGGCCTGTAGATAACTCCCATTAGGGTCTTTTTACCCTTACAATTCCTCATTTCTATCCATACTGATTCTACATCTCCTGATTCTATGTCACCCCTTGCAAGGGAGTGAATATCATTCCTCACCAACAGAGCGACCCCACCCCCTCTGCCCACCTGTCTGTCTTTTCTATATGTTGCGTACCCCTGAATATTCAGTTCCTAGCCCTGGCCCTCTTGTAGCCATGTCTCAGTGATTCCCACATAGAAACATAGAAACATAGAAAATAGGTGCAGGAGTAGGCCTTTCGGCCCTTCGAGCCTGCACCGCCATTCAATATGATCATGGCTGATCATCCAGCTCAGTAGCCTGTACCTGCCTTCTCTCCATACCCCCTGATCCCTTTAGCAAAAAGGGCCACATCTAACTCCCTCTTAAATATAGCCAATGAACTGGCCTCAACTACCTTCTGTGGCAGAGTATTCCACAGACTCACCACTCTCTGTGTGAAGAAATGTTTTCTCATCTCGGTCCTAAAAGACTTCCCCCTTATCCTTAAGCTGTGACCACTGGTTCTGGACTCCCCCAACATTGGGAACAATCTTCCCGCATCTAGCCTCTCCAACCCCTTAAGAATTTTATATGTTTCTATAAGATCCCCCCTCAGTCTTCTAAATTCCAGTGAGTACAAGCCCAGTCTATCCAGTCTTTCCTCATATGTAAGTCCCGCCATCCCAGGGATCAATCTGGTGAACCTTCTCTGTACTCCCTCTAAGGCAAGAACGTCTTTCCTCAGGTTAGGAGACCAAAACTGCACACAATACTCCAGGTGCGGTCTCACCAAGGCCCTGTGCAAATGCAGCAGAACCTCCCTGCTCCTAAACTCAAATCCTCTTGCTATGAATGGCAACATACCATTCGCTTTCTTCACTGCCTGCTGCACCTGCATGCTTGCTTTCAATGACTGGTGCACCATGACACCCAGGTCACATTGCATCTCCCCTTCTCCCAATCGGTCACCATTCAGGTAATACTCTGCTTTCCTGTTCTTGCCGCCAAAGTGGATAACCTCACATTTATCCACGTTATATTGCACCTGCCATGCATTTGCCCACTCGCCTAATCTATCCAAGTCACTCTGCAGCCTCCTAGCATCCTCCTCGCAGCTAACACTGCCACCCAGCTTCGTGTCATCCGCAAACTTAAAGATGTTGCATTCAATTCCCTCGTCCAAATCATTAATATACACTGTAAATAACTGGGGTCCCAGCACTGAGCCTTGCGGTACCCCACTAGTCACTGCCTGCCATTCCGAAAAAGACCCGTTTATTCCTACTCTTTGCTTCCTGTCCGCCAACCAATTTTCTATCCACCTCAATACTGAACCCTCAATACCGTGTGCTTTAAGTTTGTACACCAATCTCCTATGTGGGACCTTGTCGAAGGCCTTCTGAAAGTCCAGATATAACACATCGACTGGTTCTCCCTTATCCACTCTACTAGTTACATCCTCGAAAAATTCTATAAGATTTGTCAGACATGATTTGCCTTTGGTAAATCCATGCTGACTTTGTCCGATGATTTCACCACTTTCCGAATGTAATGCTATCACATCTTTAATAACTGACTATAGCATTTCCCCCACTACCGATGTTAGGCTAACTGGTCTATAATTCCCTGTTTTCTCTCTCCCGCCCTTTTTAAAAAGTGTGGTTACATTAGCTACCCTCCAGCCCTCAGGAACTACTCCAGAATCTAAAGAGTTTTGAAAAATTATCACTAATGCATCCACTATTTCTGAGGCTACTTCCTTAAGCACTCTGGGATGCAGCCTATCTGGCCCTGGGGATTTATCTGACTTTAATCCATTTAATTTACCTAACACCACTTCGCGACTAACCTGGATTTACCTCAGTTCCTCCATCTCATTAGACCCCCGGTCCCCCGCTATTTCCGGCAGACGGTTTATGTCTTCCTTAGTGAAGACAGAACCAAAGTATTTGTTCAATTGGTCTGCCATCTCCTTGTTCCCTATGATCAATTCACCTGTTTCCGACTGCAAGGGACCTACATTTGCCTTAACTAATCTTTTTCTCTTGACATATCTATAAAAGCTTTTGCAGTCTGTTTTTATGTTCCTTGCCAGTTTTCCCTCATAATCTATTTTCCCTTTCCTAATTAAGCCCTTTGTCCTCCTCTGCTGGACTCTGAATTTCTCCCAGTCCTCTGGTATGCTACTTTTTCTGGCTAATCTGTATGCTTCATCTTTTGTTTTAATACTATCCTTGATTTCCCTTGTTAGCCACGGATGCACTACCTTTCCTGGTTTGTTCTTTTGCCAAACTGGGATGAACACTTGTTGTAGTTCATCCATGCGACCTTTAAATGCCTTCCATTGCATGTCCACCGTCAACCCTTTCAGCATCAATCGCCAGTCTATCTTGGACAATTCACGTCTCATACCCTCAAAGTTACCTTTCTTTAAGTTCAGAACACTTGTTTCTGTATCGACTTTGTCACTCTCCATCCTAATGAAGAACTCTACCATATTATGATCACTCTTGCCCATGGGGCCTCGCACAACAAGACTGCTAACTAACCCTTCCTCATTACTCAATACCCAGTCTAGAATGGCCTGTTCTCTCGTTGGTTCCTCGACATGTTGGTTTAGAAAACCATCTCTCAAACATTCCAAGAAATCCTCTTCCTCAGCACCCCTGCCAGTTTGGTTCACCCAATCTATATGTAGATTGAAGTCACCCATTATAACTGCTGCGCCTTTAGTGCATGCATTTCTAATTTCCTGCTTGATGCCATCCCCAACCTCCCTACTGCTGTTAGGTGGCCTGTACACAACTCCCACTAGCGTTTTCTGCCCCTTAGTGTTTCGTAGCTCTACCCATATCGATTCCACTTCCTCCAAGCTAATGTTCTTCCTTTCCACTGCTTTAATCTCCTTTCTAACCAGTAACACTACCCCACCTCCTTTTCCTTTCTGTCTATCCCGCCTGAATATAGAATATCCCTAGATGTTGAGCTCCCAGCCTTGGTCACCCTGGAGCCATGTCTCCGTAATCCCAACTATATCATAATCATTAATAACTATCTCCACATTTAATTCATCCACCTTATTATGTATACTCCTTGCATTGAGACACAAAGCCTTCAGGCTTGTTTTTACAACTCTGTTACCCCTTGTACGATTATGTTGAAAAGTGGCCCTTTTTGATTTTTGCCCTGGATTTGTCTGCCTGCCACTTTTACTTTTCACCTTGCTACCTGTTGCTTCTACCCTCATTTTACACCCCTCTGTCTCTCTGCTCCAGCTCCCATCCCCCTGCCACATTAGTTAAAATCCTCCCCGACAGCACTAGCAAACACTCCCCCTAGGACATTGGTTCCATTCCAGCTCAGGTGCAGACCATCCTGTTTGTACTGGTCCCACCTCTCCCAGAACTGGTTCCAATGTCCTAAAAATTTGAATCCCTCCCCCTTGCGCCATTTTTCAAGCACGTATTCATCTGAAATATCCTCCTATTCCTACTCTGGCTAGCACGTGGCACTGGTAGTAATCCAGAGATTATTACCTTTGAGGTCCTACTTGTTAGTTTATCTCCTAGCTCTCTAAATTCACCTTGTAGGACCTCATCCCGTTTTTTACCTAAATCGTTGGTGCCAACGTGCACCACGACAACTGGCTGCTCACCCTCCCCCTTCAGCCACTCAAGGGGTCCTGCAGCCACTCAGAGATATCCCTGACCCTTGCACCAGGGAGGCAACATACCATCCTGGAGTCTCGTTTGTGGCCGCAGAAACGCCTATCTATTCCCCTTACAATTGAATCCCCTATCACTATAGCCCTTCCACTCTTTTTCCTCCCCTCTTTTGCCGCAGAGCCACCCACGGTGCCATGAACTTGGCTGCTGCTGCCTTCCCCTGATGAACCATCTCCCCCAACAGTATCCAAAATGGCATATCTGTTTAGGAGGGAGATGACCGCAGGGGACTCCTGCACTACCTGCCTACTGCTACGCTGGCTAGTGGCCACCCGTTTCCTTTCTGTCCGCTTATCTTTTACTTGTGGTGTGGCCAACTCACTATACGTGCTATTCACGACCTTCTCAGCCTCGTGGATGCTCCAGAATTAGTCCAACCGCAGCTCCAACCGTTCAATGCGGTCTGCCAGGAGCTGCAGCTGGACACACTTCCTGCACACGTAGTCATCAGGGACACCGACAATATCCCTGATCTCCCACAGGTTGCAGGATGAGCATTCCACGGGGCCGATCTCATCTGACATGTCTTACCCCCAAATTAAATCAAATCCCTCTTAATCCTTTAAACTGTACCTTTACTAAAAAGCACTGAACCCTTAACTCACTGAACCCTTAACTCACTGAACACTTAACTCACTGAACCCTTAACTCACTGAACCCTTAACTCACTGAACCCTGAACTCACTGAACCCTGAACTCACCGAACCCTTAACGAAAAGTACGAACAAAAAGCAGAATTACAACCCCGGGGTTACGCCCAATCAGCTGCTTCCTCTAGTCCGCTTCCACCAATCAGCGGCTTCCTCCAGAACACTTCTTTTAAATTGTGTGGGAACGTTTTTATCTCCAACCACCTCCAACCGCTTCTGGGCCTCTGGGTGAACAAAGCCCCGCGCTGGGTTTTTAAACCTACCGCCCGGACCGCTTCTGGGCCTCTGATACTTGCCAATGTCTAAATAAGCCTCGGGCTCATCCACTTCATTTTTTGTACTTCGCGCATTTAAATACAACACTTTAATTTCGGTATTCACCTCCCCTCTCACACCGGTCACAATTGGCCCTGACCGTACTCTCTTATCCTTTCACGAACTTCCCTTCCCATTCATTCGAGTGTCCTTTGCAATTTCTCCTCTATTCGCTTCCCCGTTAACTCCATCTTCATATTCCCAGTTTGTCAACCCCTCCCCCCCCCACTACTTAGTTTAAAGCCACACTTGTAGCACTAGCAAAACTACCTGCCAGAATGTTGGTCCCCTGTTGTTAAGGGGTACCCCGTCCCTTTTGTACAGGTCACCCCTACTCCAGAAGAGATCCCAGTGGTCTAGAAATCTAAATCCCTGCTCCTTGCACCAGCCCCTCAGCCATACATTCATATCCCCGATCTCTCTGTTCCTGCCCTCACCAGCACGAGGTACAGGTAGCAGTCCAGAGACAACCACCTTTGACGTCCTACTTCTCAGTCTTCTTCCTAACTCTCTAAACTCACGTTGCAGTATCTCCTTCCTCTTCCTCCTGACGTCGTTCGTGCCCACGTGCACAACTATGTCCGGTTGATCACCTTCCCTCGCTAGGATGTTCTGAAGCCGCTCCGTGATGTCTTGAACCCTGGCACCAGGGAGGCAACAGACCATCCTCGAGTCCCGCCATCCGCCAAAGAATCTACTGCCCGTACCTCGGTAGTCAGGAAATTGGAAGTAACGGAATTAAATGATAATGAACAACGAATGAGCAGTATTGTCATGGGGATACGAGGGCGTCCTGTGGAAATCTGTGCCATGGGCTCTGCCTAACCTGTAAGTGACTATCGTTGACTCTGGTTGACTCAGGTCTGCCCCCTGTTGGACCCTTGAGCCGCACAGACTTTCTCAAACCCCATACTGATGCATTGTAAGAACGAGACCGGATAGATCTCGGCCCAAGATCTAGTCTCGGAAAAGCACGCACAGTTTCATCGGCCTGACATAGATACCCTTAAGCACATTCACAAGGAAAAACTCCTGTTCGTGGGCACAACCTCCTCAATATACGTTCCCACTGTAAACTGGAATTGATAATCTTTAGACACCGTGAATATATTTACCTGAGTAACCCACAGACTCTGTAGTAACATACGCTGAGTCAGGAAATTATATTTCAGCTTTGCAGGACTTAGGCATAATTTGGAGTATTTTGTGCAGTTCTGGTCGTCCCTTTGCAGGAAGAATGTGGATGCCTTGGGAAATGTGCAGAAGAGGTTTACCAGAATGCTGCCTGGATTAGAGGGAATTAGCTATTAGGAGAGGTCGGATACATTTGCTTGTTTTATGTGGACTGTCAAAGGCTGAAGGGAAACTGATAGAATTATTTTAAATTATGAGAAGGTGTAAATCGTAGAGGGCATATGTTCAAGGAAACAGAATGAAAATTTAACGGAGGATTGTAAGGCTTTTTAAAAGTACACCTAACTTCTAAGAATATGCTTCCAGGGGGCACTGCAGTAGCAGCGATCACACCAATGTTTAAGAGGTATTTACACAGCCAATACAGGGTACGTGGGATAGGCACGGGCAAGGAAAAGAGGAAAACGGGCCATGTGCAACCAAATGGGATTAATTTATGTTCATAGGCATCATGGATGGCGCTGATATGCTGGGCCAAAGGGCGTGTACCTGTTCTGTATGTTTCTATTGGGGGAAGGACATTCATGCTATTGAGGGCGTGCAGCGTAGGTTTACTAGGTTAATTCCCGGAATGGCAGGACTGTCGTATGTTGAAAGACTGGAGTGTCTAGGCTTGTATACACTGGAATTTAGAAGGATGAGAGGGGATCTTATCGAAACATATAAGATTATTAAAGGGTTGGACACGTTAGAGGCACGAAACATGTTCCCAATTTTGGGGGAGTCCAGAACGAGGGGCCACAGTTTAAGAATAAGGGGTAGGCCATTTAGAATGGAGATAAGGAAAAACATTTTCAGTCGGAGAGTTGGAAATCTGTGGAGTTTTCTGCCTCAGAAGTCAGTGGAGGCCAATTCTCTGAGTGCATTCAAGAGAGAGCTAGATAGAGCTCTTAAGGATAGCGGAGTCAGGGGGTATGGGGAGAAGGCAGGAACGGGGTACTGATTGAGAATGATCAGCCATGATCATATTGAATGGTGGTGGTGGCTCGAAGGGCCGAATGGCCTACTCGTGTGTCTATTGTCTATGTTCTATATTAAAGAGAAAGTGAGGAGATCTCAGTGAAACACAAAGTTCTACTCGACTTAACAGGCAGCATGATGGGAGGACCTTTCCCTTTCCTGAGGTGTCCAGAACAGAGGTTATCATCTCAGAATAGGGAGTATGTTTTATAGGACAGAGATAAGGAGATATTTCTGCACTCAGAGGATGGTAGACCTTTGGGATTCTCCGCATCGGATGGCAGTGAAGGCTCAGTGATTCACTTCATTCAGTCCCAATCTACTGCAGGGAAATGGACCCTTCGACCCACTATCTCTATTCCGATCATTTTGCACATCTACATCAATCCCATTGGTTCACAACACGTCAACGCCCTTATATACCTCGCGTGTACAACTGTCTGTCTAAATGACTCTTGAAGTTAGTGATTCCACCTCCTCCAATGGGAGCATGTTCCAGGTATCAACTACTCTCTGTGCAAGAGATTTATCCCTCACATCTATATACTAAAACTCTCGCCTGTTTGTTTGTTTGTTTGTTCCTGAACTACAGCTAAAACGGTTCACGATAGCACAACAATTTTAGGCCCAGCTTACTCACCGTCGTCCCTTTGGTGCTAATGGAAGGAGTTTCATTGAAATCAGTGTTATATTGTTAAAGTTATTCACATTTTAAAGTTTAAATCTATCTCCTAGGGAGGGAGGGAGGGTGGAGGAGGGAGGATAAGGGGGGTTCAAGGGGATGGAGTAGGGTTGAGGGGAAGCTGGAAGGGGAGGTTGTGTGGAAGGAGTGGGGTGGGGGGATGGAGGAGGGGAGCGGGTAGGGTGAGGGGGAGGGGGGAGGGTGGAAGGAGAGGGTGCTGCACCAATGCAGTAGAGGTTTGGGCCCACTTGGTCTTGTCTTCTTTAAAACTCCATCCTCTCACTTTAAACCAATAACCTTGTTTTTGGTACCATTAAGATGGGGAACTGAATCTGACTAACTACCCCCTCTCTGTGTCTCGTAAACTTGTAAACTTCTCCTAGGTCTCCAAATCAGCATTATTCAAGTCCTTCAATGGAGGCAACTTCCCGGTGAATCTCCTTTGGACTCTCTCCAGCACAGTCACATCTTTCCCCCTGTATTACCAAAATATAACGACCTCATTTTTAATTACCTCCAGTAGACATTTAACTCCTCAACTGTCCCGCCAATCAAGCCCCCTTTTCACTCAATATCACGCCCGCACACCCATCTGCCCACCATTTCTCCTACCTCCTCTCTCCCAATTGCATCTGCTTGCCCACGACATACCACAACTCTCGCCTCAACCTCGGGAGAAAATACCCGGGAAGGATTTCTGTTGTCCATCTTACGTGGTAGGGGGAGGGGGAAAGAAAACTCCGGGCAGGGTTTCAGTTGTCCGCCCGCCTGTGCCTGAGGCCGAGCGGCCTCTCCCCCGGTCCCGGGGCCGCGCTGCCCGAGTCTCCCCCCGACCCCCGGGGACTCTCTGATTCTCTGCTTCTCCCCCCAGTCTCCGTCACCCTGGATGTGGAAACAGCGCATGCGCTGCTCGAGGTGTCTGAGGATCGGAAGAGGGTGAGACGGACCGGGACACCGAGCAGTCTCCCTGACACCGGGAAGAGGTTTACAGACGGTGCGTGTGTGCTGGGATCGGAGGGATTCACATCGGGGAGACATTACTGGGAGGTGGAGGTGGCGGGGAGTGAGGGCTGGATTCTGGGAGTCGCCGCAGAGTCTGTGGAGAGGGAGGGAGAGATCACACAGACCCCGGAGACTGGAGTCTGGGGCATCAGGCGGTGTGATGACGAGTTTGCTGCAGTCACCTCCCCTCCATCCCGTCTCCCCGCCCGTCCCATCCCCGGGAGGGTGGGAGTTTATCTCAGTTACGAGTCTGGGACAGTTTCATTTTACGACGCAAGCACCAAGTCCCATCTCCACACCTGCACTGGGAATAAATTCACGGAGAAACTTTATCCTTTCTTCGCGACCTGGGTTGTAGATCAGTGGCTGAGAATCTGCTCCGGTTCCGCTCCGTGTCAGTAATTAACAAATTCTATCAATCCTTCACCAGCACCTGGAATATAGTTAAATCACCTCGGTTCTTTTAATAATAATAATAATAATAATAATAATGCATTACATTTATATAGCGCTTTTCATATACTCAAAGACGCTTTACAGGGATTTAGAGAACATAGGGAAGTGAATAAATAGATAAATAAGTAAACGAACAGAGAAAGGAGACATAAGGTGAGGTGACCTTCAGTGGTTGAAGGCAGTACTGAACAGGTGAGACTTCAGTGATGTTTTGAATGTGGTGAGTGTGGAGGAGTCTCTGACGGTTTGGGGTAGTGAGTTCCATAGGGTGGGAGCAGCGATGGAGAAAGCCCTGTCCCCCCAGGATCTGAGTTTGGTCCGGATGTGGGGGGATAGGAGATTGGCAGCAGCAGAGCGGAGGGTGCAGGTGGGAGTGTGCCTGTGGAGGAGGTCGGTCAGGTAGGATGGGGCCAGGTTATGGAGGGCTTTGTAGGTCATGAGGAGGATTTTGTACTGGATTCTCTGGGGGATGGGGAGCCAGTGGAGTTTGTAAAGGACGGGGGTAATATGGTCACGGATCGGAGTGTGGGTGAGTAGACGGGCAGCGGAGTTTTGAATGTATTGAAGTTTACTGATGATTTTTGAGGGTGCGCCATAGAGGAGGCTGTTGCAGTAGTCCAGACGGGAGGTGATGAAGGCGTGGATGAGGGTTTCTGCAGCTGTGGAGGAGAGGGATGGACGGAGATGGGCAATGTTTTTGAGGTGGAAGAAGGCTGTCTTTGTGATGTGTTTGATGTGTTTGTCGAAGGAGAGGGTTTGATCAAAGATGATTCCGAGATTCCGGATGTGAGGGGAGGTGGATACTGGGAGACCATCAATATTGAGGATGAAGTTTTGGGTGGATTTGGTGAGTGTTTTTGGACCAATGATGATGATTTCAGATTTGCTGCAGTTGAGTTTGAGGAAATTTGATTGAAGCCAAGATTTTATTTCAGTGATGCAGTTTGTCAGTGCAGAGTGTGTGGTGGGGGAGATTGACTTGGTGGAGATGAGGAGCTGGATATCATCGGCGAAGCAGTGGAAGTTGAGACCATGACGGCGGATTAATTGACCAAGGGGGAACAGGTAGAGGATGAAGAGGAGGGGGCCAAGGACTGAGCCTTGGGGTACACCTTGGGGGAAGGGAGCGGTAGGGGATTTACAGTTGTTAATGGAGATGAACTGGTGCCTGTCAGAGAGGTAAATTTGAACCAGGATAGGGCTGTGCCGGTGATGTTAAAGGAGGTTTCAAGTCGGGTGAGGAGAATGGAGTGATTTATGGTGTCAAAGGCGGCGCTGATGTCAAGTAGGATGAGGATGTTGAGGTTGCCAGCGTCGGAGGAGAGGAAAAGGTCGTTTGTGATTTTGAAGAGTGCAGTTTCAGTACAGTGGTTGGAGCGGAATCCGGATTGGAAAGTTTCATACAGGTTATTGGTAGAGAGGTGGTATTTGAGTTGGGAAGCTACAGCACGTTCCAAAACTTTGGACAGAAAGGGTAGGTTGGAGATTGGTCTGAAGTTGTTTGGGGTGTCAGGGTTGAGACCAGGTTTTTTCAGAATGGGGGTGACAGCAGCGATTTTGAGGGATGGCGGGACGATGCCAGTGGACAGGGAGTAGTTTATTGTTGCAGTGATAAGTGGAGAGAGAGCAGGAAGGCAGGCCTTGACAAAGCTGGAGGGGATGGGGTCCAGAGAGCAGGTGGCAGTTTTTATTCCTGTGAAGAGGTCAGAGAGGTCGGTGGTGGAGACTGGGGAGAACTGAGGCAGGGGTTGACAGGATAAGGGGGGCAGGTGGTTTGAGGGGGAGCAGGTGCGTTGGTGGTTAAGGTGCTGTAGATGTTGTCTTGGAAGAATGAAAGGAAAGTGGTGCATTTGTCAACTGTGAATGATTGGGAGATGGTGTCCAGGGGGGCTGAGGAGTTTGTTTATTGTAGAGAAGAGTGTTTTTGGGTTTCCGGAGCCAGAGTGAATTATTTGAGAGTAGTAGGTGGAGTGGGCACGGGAGAGGGCATCTTTGTAGTGCTGCAGGTGGTCTTTGTAGGCTTGGGAGTGAATCGTGAGACCTGTTTTGTTGCGGAGTCTTTCAAGTTGGCTGGCATGAGTTTTCATCATGCGGAGTTCAGGGGTAAACCAGGGAGCAGAGTGGGTGAAGGAAACTGTTTTGGTTTTTATAGGTGTTAAACAAGTCTGTTCCGGGAATCAATGACCATAAAACTCCTAGACTGCCGCCTGTGATGATAATAATAATAATAACAATAATAATAATAATAATAATAAATTCATTTAATTGTCCCACACCGTGGAAATTTACAGTGTTACAGCAGCAAAGTGGATAACAGGAGACATTCATTATAAATAAAAATAAAGACAAGGATAAATTGTCATCAGTTTACTGTGTATTCCTTAACTGTTGACTGGTCTGTTGGGAGCAGTGCTGGTTGTGCAGTCTCACAGCAGCGGGAAGGAAGGACCTCGGATATCTCAAGTTAAAGAGCAAATCGGAGCTCGGTGTCTCTGTAGTCACAAGAAACTGCAGATACTGGAATCTTCAACAAACGACAAAGTGCTGGAGTAACTCAGTGAGTCAGACAGTGTATGTGGGGGGAACTGGACAGACAAGGTTTCAGATTGGGACCCTTCTTCAGCTTGTCCGCCTCCTTGTTCTTCGCCTTTTCCTCGTGCTCACAGATTGCGTTATTGTCACCGGATCTGCTCTCGGGTCGGTGAATTCACCCGGCATCCAAATCTGCTTGTTCTCTCGACCTAAGCCCCCGACCCTTCCCCCTCCCCCCCTCGCCTCGAAACCCCCCCTCCAACAACTAATAAGAAAGGCAATGGGATGTTGCCTTCATTACGAGAGGATTTGAGTTGAGCAAGGAGGTCCTACTGCAGATGTACAGGGCCCTGGCGAGACCACACCTGGAGTATTGTGTGCAAGTTTGGTCCCCTAATTTGAGGAAGGACATTATTGCTATTACCAGAGTGCAGCGTAGGTTCACCAGGTTAATTTCCGGGATGGCGGGACAGACGTATGATGAAAGACTGGGTCGACTGGGCTTGTATTCGCTGGAATTTAGAAGAATGAGAGGGGAACTTACAGAAACATATAAAATTCTTAGAGGATTGGACAGGGTAGATGCAGGAAAAATGTTCCCGATGTTGGAGGAGTCCAGAACCAGGGGTCAAAGTTTGAGAATAAGGGGTCGGCCATTTAGTACTGAGATGAGGAAAAACCTTTTCACTCAGAGAGCTGTGAATCTGCGGAATTCTCTGCCACAGAAGGCAGTGGAGGCCAATTCACTGGACGTTTTCAAGAGAGAGTTAGATTTAGCTCTTAGGGCTCAGGGAATTAAGGGATATGGGGAAAAATCCAGAGTACTGATTTTGGATGATCAGCCATGATCATATTGAATGGTGGTGCTGGCTCGAAGGGCCGAATAACCTCCTGCACCTATTTTCTATGTTTCTATAATCAAGCAATTATTTCTTCATTGTCGCGAAGTTTCAAGAGTTTTATTGTCATGTGTCTAGCGACGGAATAAATATTTGCAGCAGGCCAACAGATATGTTGATATATTACCCTGTAAAAAACCCCATAATAAACCATGATGTACTTACTTCTGTGTTTATCTTCTTCTTACCATCCGCCAAGAAGCAAATGGCCCTGTATTCCAGTGTATACAAACCTAGTCGCTCCAGTCTTTCAACATACATTCTTTCAACAGATGAGCATTTTCAGTTGACAACGCCCGGTACAACTGTAGAAGGACCTCTTTGCTCCTATACTCAACTCCTCTTGTTATGAAGGCCAACATTCCATTGGCTTTCTTCACTGCCTGCTGTACCTGCATGCTTCCTTTCATTGACTGATGCACTAGGACACCCAGATCTCGTTGAACTTCCCCTCCTCCTAACTTGACACCATTCAGATAATAATCTGCCTTTCTATTCTTACTTCCAAAGTGAATAACCTCACACTTATCTACATTAAACTGCATCTGCCATGTATCCGCCCACTCACACAACCTGTCCAAGTCACCCTGCAGCCTTATTGCATCTTCCTCACAATTCACACTACCCCCCAGCTTAGTATCATCTGCAAATTTGCTAATGGTACTTTTAATCCCTTCGTCTAAGTCATGGTCCTCTTGTAGCCATGTCTCAGTGATCCCCACAACATCATACTTGCCCATGACTAACTGAGCCTCAAGCTCATCCACTTTATTTTTTATACTACGCGCATTTAAGTACAACACTTTAACTTCTGTATTTACCTCCCCTCTCACATCGGTCACAAATGAGGTACATGAAAAATTATTTTCTGCTCACTTCACTTGAATGTTATTGGGTTATAATTTGTATTTTTCTCATTCTGAGGATAGAACATGCGATCATAGTTATTCTTTGCCCTATATTTCATTTTCCTGATCCAAAACTATGTCCCTTGAACTACTTTAATATCCAGGAATCTATGAAACTCCATTTTGAATGAATTCAGCAACTCAACCTGCGCAAATAAAGACATAAAGTGCTTGAGTAACTCAACGGGTCAGACTGCATCTCTGGCGAACAAGGATTGGTGATGTTCCAGGTCGGAACCAGACTGATTGTGGTGGGGAGAGAAAAATAGAAGAGAGGGGAGTAGTTCAAGGGCTGGTAAGAGATAGGTGGATATAGGTGAGGGGGGGCAGGGGGTTGATAGGCAGATGGTTGGACAAATGCCAGAGTTCAAAAACAGATGTGAAGTCAGAGGAAGGAATGCAGGTGGATGGGATGTGGCAGTGGAGAAATGGGTGCGAGTAGTCCAGGTGGGGCACAGGGGAGAGGGGAAAAGGGAAGCAAAAAAAGGAGTTGTATGTAGGTTGGCTAAATAAGATTAGAGAATTCAGTGTTCATAATGTCAAGTTGTAAGGTACCCAAGCGGAATATAAGGTGGACACAAAATACTGGAGTAACTCAGCAGGTCAGACAGCATCTCTGGAGAAAATGAATCGTTGACGTTTCAGGCGACACACTCCTTCAGCAACGGAATATAAGGTGCTGCTCCTCCCTTTGCATGTGGCCGCACTCAGGCAATGGAGGACAAACCAGCATCTGCAATTCCTTTGTCTACGCTAAACCTGCACTCCCCTCCAGCTCTTCAAGAAATAGAAACATTGAAAGTAGGTGCAGGAGTATGCCATTCGGCCCTTCAAGCCAGCACCACCATTCAATATGATCATGGCTGATCATCCAGAATCAATATACTATTCCTGCTTTTTCCTCATATCCCTTGATTTCATTAGCCCTAAGAGCTATATCTAACTCTCTCTCTCTCTCTCTCTCTCTCGAATGAATGAATGAATGAATAAGTTTATTGGCCAGGAATGGGTCTTGGTGCCCCGCTCACAAGTAATAACACGAACATACAGTAAACAATTAAGAATAAAGCATAAAACATTAAGACTACAACATTACGGTTTAAACATGTGAGTGAAATAAACCAGAGTAAAAAGAGACTACAGACTTTTGGTTATTGAGTAGAGCTACTACTCACGGAAACAAAGCTGTTTTTATGTCTGGCTGTGGCTGCTTTGACAGTCTTGAATACATCCAGTGACCTGGCCTCCACTGCCTCCTATGCCAGAGAATTCCACAGATTCACAACTCTCTGGGTGAAAAAGTTTTTCCTCATCTCAGTCCTAAATGGCCTACCCATTATTCTCAAACTATGACCCCTGGTTCTGGACTCCCCCAACATCGGGAACATTTTTCCTGCATCTAGCCTGTCCAATCCCTCAAGAATTGTATATGTCTCTATAAGATCCTCTCTCATCCTCCTATATTCTAATAAATACATGCTTTTGGTTCTAATAAAGGACTTCTGAATGGATTGTATTTTATAGATTATGGGAGAAGATGGATATGATCGAGAACAAACTGGTGATTTAGCATATTCCAGTCTTGCTGTTAGTTGGCCTTTGTCAGGTTGCAACAGGGAACTTTAACTGAGTGCAGTTGGCATTCCCAATTGCCGAGCAATAACTCCTGCTGAAATTCAATGCATGTAGAAACCAGGATGGTGACACTCAGACCAGGGCCGTCTTAACGCATGGGCCTGATGGGCACTTGCCCGGGGGGCCCATGCTGATCTGTGTATGTTAAGTGACTTGCAATAAATAAATACTACTTTAAAAATGTAGGTTCAATAAGTGCTTTTTTCACAACATTTTCAGTGCTTCTCACAGCGATCTGTAAGTGCTTTTCGCAACAATGTAGCACCCTAAGTCCATCGCTAAGTGCTTTTCGCCGGCACGACAGGGGGGGAGGCTGGTAGGGAAAGGGGAATGGGGGAGCGTAACGGTGGGGGCCCCAGTACACTGCTTTGCCCGGGGGCCCATAATGCTGTAAAAACGGCCCTGACTCAGACGTGAATAACGGCACTAAACGTTATTCATGTTTATCATGTATCTGCACACTTTGGATGGCTCTTTCCACTGACTGGTTAGCACACAGCAAAAGCTTTTCACTGTACCTCTGTACACATGACAATAAACTAAACTCAGACTTAGACTCAAACTCAACTGTGACACCTTTGACAATTAAATTAAGATTCACTTATGTTTTGTGTTCTGCCTATTACAGTCTTATTCTTTTCACTGTATAATTTGAGTTTTCTTGGGTTGTCTGGGTCCATATGCCTGTGTTGCTGCTGCAAGAAAGATTTTCATTGTACCTGCACCCGACCTTGCTTGTGCGTATGACAATAAACTTGTGAAGACAGGTATAAGAATATGAACCGTTACATTTAGAAAAGGTGCATGGATTCAAGTATCGGTGCAACAGGGACTGCAGTCCTTGAAGCAAAATATATTTGATTTCCAGTTGAGTAGAAGTAATTTTTTTGTTGTGGAACGGCATCCAGGCCATGCTGACAGCTTGCCAAGCAAACCGATTGTGTTTCTAATTGCCAATCTGTTGATGATTGCAGCTGGTCAGATCTGCTTGCATTGTCAGAGAGGATTTTGAGGATAAGCTTGAGTGATTCCACAGCTCAGGTGTCACTCGGTGTCACAATGACTCAGCTTGGGAGGATCCAGGGAGTTACATCCAGAAAATAGCTTTTGGGCTCTATCAATATTTAATCGGTGAAATCAAAAGCCAGCATTCTTTTTTATCAAGGAACTGCGAAGTGGCACAGTGAGGAGGGCCACTCACTCAGTGCTGGAGATAAGGGTTTGATACTGACCTTGGGTAATGCCGAGTTTGGAGTTTTGCATGTTCTCTCTAAGACCACATGGGTTTCCCCTCGGACCTAGGGTGGTCGGTGTATGAAATGAATTGCCAGAGGTGGTATTGTAGGAAGGAACTGCAGATGCTGGTTCAAACCGAAGATAGACTGAGTCTGAAGAAGGGTCTCAACCCGAAGCATCACCCATTCCTTTTATCCAGAGATGCTGCCTGTCCCACTAAGTTACTCCAACATTTTGTGCCAGAGAAGGAAGTTGAGGCAGGTACTATTGCAAGATTTAAGAAACAATTAGACAGTTACATGGATAGGGCAGGTTTAGAGGGATACGGGCCAAATCAAGGTAGGTGGGACTAATGTACCTGGGACATGTTGGCCGGTATGGAAAAGTTGGGCCGAAGGGCCTGTTTTCACACTGTATGACACTTTGATCATGACTCTATGACTCGAATTCCGATTTTGTTCCCACATCCCAAAGACATGTGGGTCGTAAAGTTAAATGGCCTGTGTAAAATTCCCCCAACATGTCGCTGAGTGATAGAATCTGGGGGGAGTTGATGAGAAAGTAGTGGGTAATAAAAAAAGGATTAATGCAGGATTAGTGTAATTGGATGGCTGGAGAGCCTGGAACCATACTGTTTTACTCTGAACCATCAGCGCCCGGTTCTCAGAATTATCTAATCAATCAAATTCTCTCACATTTTCCTGAAACAAAGTTTAATTCTCCTTTAATTCTCCTTCCCATTCCCACACTGACCTTTCTGTCCTAGGTCTCCTCCATTGTCAGAGGGAGGCTAATTGCAAAATTGGAGGAACAGCATCTCATATTTCGCTTGGGGAACTTTCAGCCCAGTAATATTGGCTTCTCTCACTTCAGGTAGCCCCGGCATTCCCTTTCTCTCTCTCTCCCTCCCCCACCCAAGTCGCACTAACTTCTCGCTTTCACCCCATCAACAGCTAACAATGGCATGTTTCCTTTATCGTCGTTACTTGTTTCCATATCTTTTATTCATTGTTCTTTATTTCTCTGCATCATCGTCTACTCCCTGTCCCTCGTTTCCCTTATCTCTATCCAGTCTGAAGAAAGGTCTCGTCCCGAAACATCCCTCTTTCATTCTCTCCAGAGATGCCGCCAGTCCCGCTGAGTTACTCCAGCTTTTTGTGCCTATCTTCGGTTTAAACCAGCATCTGCAGTTCCTCCCAACGCACCTAATTTCAGCAGTCAATTGATCCAACATGTCCACTACACATTAAAATGAGCAACGCTGCATAAAAATTCCAGACAGAAAGGACTCACCTGAACTTTGGAAATCTTTCGTAATTGTTGTTGTTCTATTTCTTCGATATCTGATTTATTTTTCGTGACAGATTTTATGGCTGATTTTACCCGAGCCTAAGATCAAAGAATAAAGGCGTTAGACAACAAATAATCAACAAGGTAAATAAAGATACAAATCTGTTTGTATTAACCTTGTAAATGTCTACAGCTTCTTTAATCGGCTTGAAGCTGTGGTTTCTGTGTTCCAGCGCATCTCGACAAATCAGACAGACCAGTTTCTTGTCATTTTCACAAAACAGCTTCATTTCTTCCTGATGTTGCTCGCAGAAAAGTTTACTTCCCTTCTCTGTCCGATTCAGGCTCAGTGCTCGAGCTTTCTCAGACAGTCTCGCCAAGGCCCGATTTACCCTGAGGCTGCGGTCTGTAAACTCCTCTCTACATTCCGGGCAGGGGGGGGGGAGGGGGGGGGGAGGGGGGGTTGGGGGGGGAGGGAGGGAGGGAGGGAGGGAGGAATGGAGGAAGGGAGAAAGAAAGAAAGAAAGAAAGAAAGAAAGAAAGGAGACAAGAAGGAAACACCTCCGGCTAATTTCTTATTAAATCCTTTTCAAGGGTATCAAAACAATCCTGAAATTAAATATTTCCAATTCTTAATCCTAGTTTTAAAGTGAATGGGTTCCAAAGTTTCAAAAATAAATCATATCTATTTCTCAGATTATAAGTAGCTTTTTCTAATGGGATACAACTACGCATTTCTGCATGCCATCTTTCAATTCTTATTTCATTGTGATCTTTCCAAGTGACCGCTACACATTTTTTTGGTATTGCTATTGCTATTTTGAGAAATCTTTCCTGATATTTATCTAAAATTAACCTTGGTAATATTCCTTTAGTATCTCCCAATAAAAAAACCTTAAACCCAATGGTATGGTCTTATTCATCAATTGTTCCAAAAAGTTTTTTAGGTCTTTCCAAAAAGGAGTTAACTTCGGACATGCCCATGTGGAGTGTAAAAAAGTACCCACATCCTGGTTGCATCTAAAACAAATGTCAGGTAAATTTGGATTTAAATTGTTTAATTTTTTCGGAGTTAAATATAATTGATGTAAAAAATTATATTGTACTAAACTATATCTCACATTAATAGTATTTTTCATACTTTCTGAACACAATCTTTCCCAACTTGGTTCATCAATGCTAATATTCAGATCTGTTTCCCATCTTTGTCTTGATTTTTGAATTCCTATCTTTGGACTAGATTTTTGTAATAATTTATACATTGAAGATATAATTTTTTTAGTTCCCTTGCCCTGAATCAGGGATTCAATTCCTTTAATTTGAAATAGAAACATTGAATTACCTACCTTTTCCCTTAAAAAAGATTGTAGTTGATAATAGAAAAAAAAACTATTCCCTGGAATTTGATATTTGTTTCTCAATTGAGAAAACGTCAAAAAATTATTTCCTTCATAGCAATCTCTTATATGTTTAATACCCTTCTGTTCCCAGACTTGTAATATTTGATTATTCCAAGCAAACGGCAGTAATTTATTTTTTACTAATGGAGTTTTAGCTGTTAGAAAAAATATTTTATCATTAGCTTTAACTGTTTTCAACAATGTATTAATTAAATGTTTTAGCAAAGGAGACTCTTGATCCTTAACTAATAGCTTCGCTTCCCACTTATAGATAAATTCTTCTGGGCATAGTCCTTTTATTTTATCCATTTCAATTTTAACCCATGCTGTTTTTTCACCCTCTGGATAAAAGGATGAAATAAAACTCATTTGTGCTGCCTGATAGTAATTTTTAAAATTTGGTCATTGCAATCCACCTAATTCAAATTTCCATGTTAATTTTTCCATAGACACTCTTGGCATTTTACCTTTCCAAAGAAAATTTCGCACAATTTAATTCAATTCTTGAAAAAAAAAATTTGGTAATGGTATAGGTAGTGTTTGGAATAAATACTGTATCCTCGGAAAAATATTCATCTTAATACAGTTCACTCTCCCTAGCAATGTAATTGGAAAATTCATCCATTTCTTCAGGTCCTCATCTATTTTTTTAAATTAGTGGTTTATAATTTAGTTTATACAGATTATTTAACTTATTATCTACTTTAACCCCTAGGTACTTAATGCCTTCTTTTTGCCATTTAAACTGACTTTCTCTTTTACATTGATCATAATTGCCTTCAAAAAGAGGCATTATTTCAGTTTTATCTTTATTAATTTTGTATCCTGATACTTTCCCGTATTCTTCCAGTCTGAAATATAATTTTCTTAAGGATTCCAATGGTCTAGTAAGACAAATTAAAACATCATCTGCAAATAAAGTAATTTTGTGATTTTCCTGATTAACTTTAAATCCTTCTAAAGTCTAAATCTGATCTTATTAGTTCTGCCAGAGGTTCAATAGCCAATACAAATAAAGCTGTTGACAAGGGACATCCCTGTCAACTAGATCTTTCCAAATTAAATGATTGAGAAGATTGGCCATTTGTCCCCACTTTGGCTTTAGGTTGTTTATAAAGAGCTTTTACCCAGTTAATGAAACCATGTCCCAATCCATACTTCTCTAATACTTTAAATAAAAAATCCCATTCTAACCTGTCAAACGCCTTTTCAGCATCTAAAGCAACTGCTGCACTCAATTCCTTCCTTTTCTGTGCTAAATGTAAAATACTTATAAATCTTGCTACATTATCAGATAATCTCCTTTTTTTAGACAAATCCAGTTTGGTCCTCTTTAACCAGCTTAGGTAAAAATTCTGCCAATCTCCTTGCCAAAAGCTTAGCGACTATTTTATAATGAAGAAGGGTCTCGACCCGAAACGTCTCCCATTCCTTCTCTCCCGAGATGCTGCCTGACCTGCTGAGTTACTCCAGCATTTTGTGAATAAATCAATTTGTACCAGCATCTGCAGTTATTTTCTTATTCAACAATGATATTGGTCTATAAGAAGAAGCTTTTAAAGGGTCTTTCCCTTTTTTTGGAATTACGGTTATAATTGCCATTGAGAAGGATTCTGGTAATGTAAAAGTTTTTTCCGCTTGATGTATCACTTCCATAAATACTGGTAACAACAAATCTTTAATTTTTTTATAGAACTCAGGCGGGAAACCATCTTCCCCTGGTGATTTATTACTTGGTAAAGAATGTAATACTTCCTCCACTTCTCTCAAAGTAAAGGAGGCATTTAGTCCCATCTGCTCCTCATTAGAGATTGTTGGGGGGAGGGAGGTGGGTAGGGGGGAGGGAGGTGGGTAGGGGGGAGGGAGGTGGGTAGGGGGGAGGGAGGTGGGTAGGGGGGAGGGAGGGAGGGGGACCTCCCCTTTTCCCAGTACCCCTCTTTCCCCGTTGGGCCCGTCCTCGTAGGGTTTCCATTGTAACCGGGAGGAGGGGAGGGCGGGAAGGGGGAGGGAGGGAGGGAGGAGGGAGGTGTGGAGGGAGGAGGGGAGGGGAGGGAGGGGGGAGGGGAGGGAGGGGGGTAGGGGGGAGGGGGAGGGAGAGGGGATGGGGGAGGGGAGGGGGAAGGGGGGAGGGAGGGGGACCTCCCCTTTTCCCAGTACTCCTCTTTCCCCGTTGGGCCCGTCCTCGTAGGGTTTCCATTGTAACCGGGAGGGGGGGAGGGAGGGAGGAGGGAGGTGTGGAGGGAGGTGTGGAGGGAGGAGGGGAGGGGGAGGGAGGGGGGGAGGGGAGGGGGAGGGGGGAAGAGGGGTAGGGGGGAGGGGAGGGAGGAGGGGAGGGAGGGGAACTCCCCTTTTCCCAGTACCCCTCTTTCCCCGTTGGGCCCGTCCCCGTAGGGTTTCCATTGTAACCGGGAGGGGGGGAGGGAGGGTGGAAGGAGGGGGAGAGGGGTGGAAGGGTGGAGGGAGGGGGGGAGGGAGTGGGGGAGGGTCGGATGGAGGGAAGGAGGGAGGGGTGAGTTAGGGGCTGAGTGGTGATGGAGGTTGGGATTGAGGGGGGAGAGAGTGGGGATGGAGGTGGGAAGGAGGGGGGAGGAAGAGGTTGAGGGGGAAGTGGGACCTCCCCTTTTCCCAGTACCCCTCTTTCTCCCACCACCAAGCCCCCACCGCAACGACCCCTGTTGTCCCCCTCCCCAGTCCCCATTCTCAGACCCCCCCCCCCCCATTCTCTCTCTCCCCCAGACACACTCTCAGTGCTTTTTTCGAAACACTTGCCCCGGTGGCCCACGAGCATAGGGGCCCAATGCTGATCTGTGTATGTTAAGTGACTTGCAATAAAAAAAAATACTTAAAAAAAAGATAAGTGCTTTTTAAGTGCTTGTTTTGAAACATTCACGGTCACATAGTGCTTCTCACTGCGATCTGTTAGTGGTGCTTTTCGAAACAATGTAGCACCCATCTCAAACAAGCATTGGGAGGATGGGAGGGAGGGAAGGGGAGGGAGGGAGGAGAGAGGTGTGGAGGGAGGGGGGAAGGGGAGGGGGAACGGGGGGGAGGGAGAGGGGAGGGAGGGGGGATGGGATGGGGGAAGGGGGGAGGGAGGGGGACCTCCCCTTTTCCCAGTACCCCTCTTTCCCCGTTGGGCCCGTCCTCGTAGGGTTTCCATTGTAACCGGGAGGAGGGGAGGGAGGGAGGAGGAGGTGTGGAGGGAGGAGGGGAGGGGGGGAGGGGAGGGGGAGGGAGAGGGTTAGGGGGGAGGGGGAGGGGGGAGGGGAGGGGGGAAGGGGAGGGAGGGGGACCTCCCCTTTTCCCAGTACCCCTCTTTCCCCGTTGGGCCCGTCCCCGTAGGGTTTCCTTTGTAACCAGAAGGGGGGGAGGGAGGGTGGAAGGAGGGGGGAGGGGGAGAGGGATGGAAGGGTGGAGGGAGGGGGGGAGGATGGAGGGAAGGAGGGAGGGGGGGGGAGTTAGGGGAGGAGGGGTGAGGGAGGTGGGGAGGGAGTTGGGGAGGAGGGGGGGAGGGAGTGGGGATGGAGGTGGGAAGGAGTGGGGAGGAAGGGGTTGAGGGGGGAAGGGGGGGAGGGAGGGAATAGGGGCCCCATGCTGATCTGTGTATGTTAAGTGACTTGCACAACTTTAAAAAACTGGCAGTTGCTTTTCGCAACAATGTTGCAACAATCTCACACAAGCATTGTGACGTCACAAGCTGAAGATGTAAATTTAAAACCGAGCTGATCTCTCATTGGTGCACGGGTGCCATTGTGACATCACGCACTGAAGCCCCTTCAAGAAAAGGGTTAGAAATGAAAATTTATACTTTAATATCTCTCTAGCTTTAAAAAGGTAGCTTCAATTTGAACGAAAGTACTTACAATAGTTGCCCATGTTAATGGTGAATACGGCGGTACAAAAATCGTAGCGCTTTGGTGTACCGTCTGGGAGGAGTAGGGTTTGGCCCCTTCAAGAAAAGTGTTAGAAATGAAAATTTAAACTTTAATATCTCTCTAGCTTTAAAAAGGTAGCTTCAATTTGAACGAAAGTACTTACAATAGTTGCCCATGTCAATGGTGAATACGGCGGTACAAAAATCGTAGCGCTTTGGTGTACCGTCTGGGAGGAGCAGGGTTTGTAAGTTATGGACAGAAATCTTCGGAATCTTCCGTATATACATACGGAATCTTCCGTATATACATACGGAATGTTGGACCGCAGAGTTTTAGTATTATACTAGACCGAGTGGGCCCGTTGGACCCGTCCTCGTAGGGTTTCCATTGTAACCGGGAGGGGAGGAAAGGGGGAGGGTTGGGGGAGGGAAGGGGGAGGGAGGAGGGGAGGGAGGGGGGTAGGGGGAGGGAGAGGGGAGGGAGGGGGGTAGGGGGGTGGGAGGGGGGAGAGGGGGGGATGGGAGGGGGAGGGGAGGGGGGGATGGGAGGGGGAGGGGAGGGGGGAGGGGAGGGGGGAGGGAGGAGGGAAGGGGGGGAGGGAGAGGGGAGGGAGGTGGGTAGGGGGGAGGGAGGGAGGGGGACCTCCCCTTTTCCCAGTACCCCTCTTTCCCCGTTGGGCCCGTCCTCGTAGGGTTTCCATTGTAACCGGGAGGAGGGGAGGGCGGGAAGGGGGAGGGAGGGAGGAGGGAGGTGTGGAGGGAGGAGGGGAGGGGAGGGAGGGGGGAGGGGGGGAAGGGGAGGGGGGAAGGGGGGAAGGGGGAGGGAGAGGGAGAGGGGAGGGAGGGGGGATGGGATGGGGGAAGGGGGGAGGGAGGGGGACCTCCCCTTTTCCCAGTACTCCTCTTTCCCCGTTGGGCCCGTCCTCGTAGGGTTTCAATTGTAACCGGGAGGGGGGGAGGGAGGGTGGAAGGAGGGGGGAGAGGGATGGAAGGGTGGAGGGAGGGGGGGAGGGATTGGGGAGGGAGGGATGGAGGGAGGGGGGAGTTAGGGGGGAGGGGGGAGGGAGTTGGGGAGGGAGGGGGAGGAGGGGGGGAGGGAGTGGGGATGGAGGTGGGAAGGAGGGGGGATGAAGGGGTTGAGGGGGGAAGGGGGACCTCCCCTTTTCCCAGTACCCCTCTTTCCCCGTTGGGCCCGTCCTCATAGGGTTTCCATTGTAACCGGGAGGGGGGGAGGGAGGTGTGGAGGGAGGTATGGAGGGAGGAGGGGAGGGGGAGGGAGGGGGGGAGGGGAGGGGGGAAGGGGAGGGGGAAGTGGGGAGGGGGTAGGGGGGAGGGGAGGGAGGGGGACCTCCCCTTTTCCCAGTACCCCTCTTTCCCCGTTGGGCCCGTCCCCGTAGGGTTTCTATTGTAACCGTGAGGGGGGAGGGAGGATGGAAGGAGGGGGGAGGGGGAGAGGGATGGAAGGGTGGATTGATTGGGGGAGGGAGGGATGGAGGGAAGGAGGGAGGGGTGGAGTTAGGGGGGAGGTTTGAGGGAGGTGGGGAGGGAGGGGGAGGGAGTTGGGGAGGGAGGGGGAGGAGGGGGGGAGGGAGTGGGGATGGAGGTGGGAAGGGGTTGAGGGGTGAAGGGGGACCTCCCATTTTCCCAGTACCCCTCTTTCCCCCACCACCAAGCCCCCTCCGCAACGACCCCTGTTGTCCCCCTCCCCAGTCCCCATTCTCAGACCCCCCCCCCATTCTCTCTCTCCCCCAGACACACTCCAAGTGCTGTTTCGCAACACTTGCCCCGGTGGCCCACGAGCATAGAGGCCCCATGTTGATCTGTGTATGTTAAGTGACTTGCAATAAAAAAGACTACTTGAAAACAGTGGTTTAAAGTGGTTTAAAGTGCTGTTTTTGTTACATTCGCGGTCATTTAGTGCTTCTCACGACCACGGTCATTTAGTGCTTCTCACTGCGATCTGTTAGTGGTGCTTTTCGAAACAATGTAGCACCCATCTCAAACAAGCATTGGGAGGATGGGAGGGAGGGAAGGGGAGGGAGGGAGGAGAGAGGTGTGAAGGGAGGAGGGGAGGGAGGGGGAAGGGGAGGGGGGAACGGGGGGAAGGGGGAGGGAGAGGGGAGGGAGGGGGGATGGGATGGGGGAAGGGGGGAGGGAGGGGGACCTCCCCTTTTCCCAGTACCCCTCTTTCCCCGTTGGGCCCGTCCTCGTAGGGTTTCCATTGTAACCGGGAGGAGGGGAGGGAGGGAGGAGGGAGGTGTGGAGGGAGGAGGGGAGGGGGGGAGGGGAGGGGGGAAGGGGGAGGGAGAGGGTTAGGGGGGAGGGGGATGGGGGAGGGGGTAAGGGGAGGGAGGGGGACCTCCCCTTTTCCCAGTACCCCTCTTTCCCCGTTGGGCCCGTCCCCGTAGGGTTTCCTTTGTAACCAGAAGGGGGGGAGGGAGGGTGGAAGGAGGGGGGAGGGGGAGAGGGATGGAAGGGTGGAGGGAGGGGGGGAGGGATGGAGGGAAGGAGGGAGGGGGGGGGAGTTAGGGGAGGAGGGGTGAGGGAGGTGGGGAGGGAGTTGGGGAGGAGGGGGGGAGGGAGTGGGGATGGAGGTGGGAAGGAGTGGGGAGGAAGGGGTTGAGGGGGGAAGGGGGGGAGGGAGGGAATAGGGGCCCCATGCTGATCTGTGTATGTTAAGTGACTTGCACAACTTTAAAAAACTGGCAGTTGCTTTTCGCAACAATGTTGCAACTATCCTCACACAAGCATTGTGACGTCACAAGCTGAAGACCTTGAAAAAAAAGGTCAGAAAAAAAATCATGTAAATTTAAAACCGAGCTGATCTCTCATTGGTGCACGGGTGCCATTGTGACATCACGCGCTGAAGCCCCTTCAAGAAAAGGGTTAGAAATGAAAATTTAAACTTTAATATCTCTCTAGCTTTAAATAGGTAGCTTCAATTTGAACGAAAGTACTTACAATAGTTGCCCATGTTAATGGTGAATATGGCGGTACAAAAATCGTAGCGCTTTGGCGTACCGTCTAGGAGGAGTAGGGTTTGTAAGTTATGGACAGAAATCTTCGGAATCTTCCGTACATACACACGGAATGTTTGCGTACATACACACGGAATGTTGAACCGCAGAGTTTTAGTAGTATATAGACTAGACCGAGTGGGCCCGTTGGGCCCGTCCTCGTAGGGTTTCCATTGTAACCGGGAGGGGAGGAAAGGGGGAGGGTTGGGGGAGGGAAGGGGGAGGGAGGAGGGGAGGGAGGGGGGAGGGGAGGGGGGGAGGGGGGAGGGAGAGGGGAGGGAGGGGG
>NW_027602734.1:0-29000 GCF_053455715.1 Rhinoraja longicauda | reverse complement strand
GCTATCGCTGAACATTCACCGGGGTGTCGCGGGCATGATCGTAAGGAGTCTTCAATGAATCTTCAATGAATCTCGGTGCGTCGCGGTAAAATTTACCTGCTAGAAATGTCTCGGCGACAGCTGGCGTGTCGCCAGGTATCGTGGCTTATTGCGGGCGCTGTCACATGCTGTCCCCAGGTTTATTAGGTTGTCGCCGGTACTGAGGACGGATGAATTTCATTGTCGACTACTAACGTCAACCGGAGACAGGTACCGGGATCAGGGGAAGACAAGGTCCGACAGGAACTGTCAAGACCTGTTTTGACAGCTGACAGAAGTGCAGCTGCAACAGCCAGGTGTGGGATGGGGGCGTAGATCTTGATGCTGTCAAAGGTGGGCGGACACCTGAACCTGACTGCAGCAGGTTACAAGCAATCAGATCTCCCAACAGTGGGAGGAAGAGTGGCCGTGGGATTTTCAGCGGGACTGGATAAGTAAAAGGTGTTGATACCGGGGAGGCTGATACAAAGACAGTGGGGACAACAGTAATGGCAGTCGGGTTCTGGCTGTCTTTCGGAAAAGTCCCGGACGTCACGTTAAAACCAGATTCCAAGTCTCCCACGGGAACTCATTGGTTCTGCTGGAGGTTCACTGAAAAACCCTTGTGGCAGATGCATACAGAAGCACGTCATACTAAAATTAAGAAAAGGCTTTTGAAGATACCAGAAGATAGTTTTGTTTAACCAATTTATTTACCGTCAGGACATTTGACAGGTAGATTGGAGGCGACAGTTTGACGGTCAGGTAAGCCTGGGAATTTCGTGATGTTTCCGAAGTCGGTATAATCTCATAGCCAGGTGCTAGTTTCACAAAAAAAAGCAACTTGTATCGACCTGACTCGGCATTGTGGTGGTCATTGTGGTGGTCATTGTCGTAGGGTAAAAAAGAAATTTTGGCGATCTGCTACGAATGACAGTCGCGTTAAAAATCGAGTATTTGGGACAGGCCCGTTAGTTCATTCAAGTTTCATAAACATACGCCAGCAACGTGATCACGGCAGCCTGGTGCCAGGTTTGAGATCTTGATCATCAAACACCCCTATCCTCAGTCTGCCTTTGCATCACAGATATCAGATTTAGTCAACATTTTCCATGATCCATTGTGCTGCTGTCTTAAAGGAGAGGCCATTTGGTGGATGACTTGCGTATCACATGTAAAACCTGTCTTTTTCATAAGCTTTGAGGAATGAATTGAAGGTGATTTTGAGCTCAATCTCTGAATGTTGCTTGTTTGCATCCTTGTTTGCATAATACAGCTCTCGTGCTGAGACAGGGTGAACTTTGTTCTCGATTGGAATTATCACTGCTGTCCGTTGAGCCATTAGCATTGCGCCAAGTGTGTGATCTTGATTTTCAAACATCCCTTTCATTATGTGGCCAAAGTGTGGGTAGAACGGTAGCACTGTGGTAGAGTTGCTGCCTTACAATGCCAAAGACCCGGCTTCAATCCTGACTATGGGTGTTTTCTGTACGGGGTTTGTAGGTTCTCCCTGTGACCGCATGGATTTTCTCGGAGTGCTCCAATTTCCTCCCACATCCCAAAGTTGAGTAGGCTTGTAGATGAATTGGTCTTTGGAAATTGTCCCTAATGTGTGGAATACAACTAATGGACGGGTGATCGCTGGTTGGCCAAAGGAACTGTTTCCAAGCTGTATCTCTAAACTAAACCAAATCCTGATGTCCTTGTAAGCTGTTCACTGTCTTTTTTGATTCACCAACTGTTTTTATGTTTTGTAGTCAGGATCTGGCACTGTAAGACAGCAACTCTACCCCTGCGCCACCGAGCCACCCTATTCGCCACTGTGCAGTCCTTTTGTTCGTTCAATCTGATTTCAATCTGTAGATTAGTCTGTGGTAGATTGAGGTTGTTTTCGGACTATTTCATTCGACAGCCTTTGTAATTCACACTCCGTTCTTATCCTGTGTGAAAGTAGAGGAATGCTTGCCAACATGCAGCAGTACAAGGTAAGGTGCAACAGAGACTGGGAGGTAACAGGTGAAACCAGATGTGGAGGGAATGATGGGCAGCTGAACCATGTGGGGAACAGATAGAGGTAGGAAAGGTTAACAGAGTAGAAACAAATGTGGACAGGTGAGTGTGAGTGGGAGAAGAGGTTGGGGGAGTAGGCTACCTGAATTCAATGTTCATAACATTGGGTTTTTAGCAACCTAATTGGAATCGGAGACGTAGCTCATTGCATCCTCATAGCAATGGGGAAGGGTGAGGTCCGTTTACGTGGTTTTGGGAGTTACAAAACGAGTTAAAATGAGTGGAAAGCACATTGTTTGTGTGAGGTGATGTGAGGGAGTGAGGGGGCAGACCAAGGATTACAGAGTAGACCCTGCCCTAAGCAGAATAGGAGGAAGAGTGGCTGACTTGACTGCTTGCTGTTGGTCAGGGGAAGCACTTATATATACTGCATGACAGCTTGAGTGGATAGATTTCCAGACCATTTCACTCCACAAAAGTTGTATTTCACACTCTAATATGATCTATTTTAGGTGACACAGGAATTGATAATAAGGATGAATCAATGACAAATGGAGGAGAATACTGGTTTTATAGTGAGGGCACTCTATTCATTTTGGTTGGGCAGAATATGTGAACATTTCTTATCATGCTCATCTTAAGGACCTACCTCTCATTCTGAGTGTCTGAAGCCTCTGGCAATCAGTCTCCACAAATGTAGCCTGTCCTGCCCTCCAAGATTTTAATGTGATTCAATGAGGTCAACTCTCATTCTTTAAACTTTAAAGGAACATCTAGCCTTCCGAATTTCTCCTCATTCTGTTCACCCCAGTTTAGGTAGCAGTCCGGTCAATCTTCACTTCACTCTGTAAAATCATATCTGTTCCTGAGCAACAGGCAAAATTACACAGAATATTCCCGATTGGGATTCAGGACCCACTCTAACCATTATATCAAATCTACATTGTTTTCTTGGGTGCATCTTGGAAAAAGAACAACCTTCCCCCCTGGGATAATGGGAACAGTGTTGAAGAGATGGGGTTATGGTCATACCTGTGGTTGATGTTGTTGATGTTGTTGACTCTGGAAGGGATATAATTGAAGATATGAGTGAAAAATTGACATCCAGATGGTCTACATTTCAATGGGTAATTTCAGTTTGACTGTTCTAAAAACATTAAATAATTGGGGGTGTAGGTTTTATGATTATTAGTCGTGTCCTCGCTGCTATTTAGGAGATTGTGATTCTGGTTGATTACTGTGCAAACACCTCATAAGTGGTTATCTCGTGCAGGTCGGAGTGATACCATACCTGTTGTTGAAGTCGGAGTCATTGTCGATGCTGGAAATGAGACAATTGACCATGTCAGTGTGGAGTGTAAGATTGCATCACAATAATTCAGCAAGTACCTACACCTTTTCTCAGATCACCAGACATGTACGTCTTTCCTCATGTTTGCTACACATATGCAATATTGCAAAACATATCCTAGTTTTGGTCCTCCATTTAATCTCCAACATGAAAGTTCACATCCTGTGAATAGTTGTTCCCAAGTTAATGGGAATTGTAATTGTTCATGTGTTGTTCATTACTTACTTGTTGTTGAAGTTGTGGTCGATGTTGGTGCTGGAAGGAACACATTAGTTTGTGTGAGTGGATGGACTAGAATATCATTCTATAATCTCTCAGCTCATAGAACCATTTCTCAGACTATTCAAATGTAATCTTCATGCATTCATTGAATAAATCCTTGAACATTTTTTTCATGTTGCAGAGAATATCCAACCTGTGGTGGAAGGTTCGGTTGTTATCACTGCTGGAAAGAATATAAAGGAAGATGAGAGTATGGGGTGAACAGAATGCTGGTATTACATTGAAAGTAGATCAGTTTATATTTTATCAGATGACCCATGTGCAAGTACTTTATCTTAGTGAGAAGCAATTTCTAAATATCCTTCAACCAAAAATATACTCTTGTTAATATTATGATATCCACATGGTTGAAAAGAAGGTGGTGCAAGATTCAAAATTAGCTTTGTGCAAATGGCAAACAGGAATTTTAATTATTGGAGGGTTTAATTCAATGGGGTTCCAAGTGACGGGGCACTGCAAATGTCCTCTTGTTTTTCATGTCCACGTTGAACGATTTGGATATGGAATTAGGATATGGAACTCGTGAAAAGACGAGTTAAAATGAGTGGAAAGCACCTTGTTTGTGTGAGGTGATGTGAGGGAGTGAGGGGGAAGACCAAAGAGTTACAGAGTAGACCCTGCCCTAAGCAGAATAGGAGAAAGAGTGGCTGACTTGACTGCTTGCTGTTGGTCAGGACTTATATATACTGCATGACAGCTTGAGTGGATAGATTTCCAGACCATTTCACTCCACAAAAGTTGTATTTCACACTCTAATATGATCACACTCTATATGGAAAAAGAACAACCTTCCCCCCTGGGATAATGGGAACAGTGTTGAAGAGATGGGGTTATGGTCATACCTGTGGTTGATGTTGTTGACTCTGGAAGGGATACAATTGAAGGTATGAGTGAAAAATTGACATCCAGCTGGTCTACATTTCAATGGGTAATTTCAGTTTGACTTTCCTAAAAACATTAAATAATTAGTGGTGTCGGTTTTATGATTATTAGTCGTGTCCTCGCTGCTATTTAGGAGATTGTGGTTCCGGTTGATTATTGCGCAAACACCTCATAAGTGGTTATCTCGTGCAGGTCGGAGTGAGTAGAGTCGTGATTACGTTTTGAAGTCGGCCTTTTTGACCAAGTTGAGGACATCTAGTTGCTCAATCCCCTTTTTAAATGACTTAACATCGGGAGCAGCATGTGTGTTGGGTGGTAACATATTCCATTCCCTTATCGTCTTTGGGTAAAGGGAATATTGGTCCCAAGTTTATTGAAATTTAGCGAGTTGATGATGTAGGGACCGGTATTTTGTCTTGTTTCATGGCAGTTGGTGCTCTGGGATAACGGAAGATTTGATGGTGTGATTTTGTGAATCTCCTTGTAAATTGCAATAAGTCTTAGCCTGATTCTGCGGAGCTCTAGAGTATCCCATCCTATAGACGTCAGCATATTATTCACGCTTGATTTGCGCTTGTAGTCATTACATACAAAGCGGGCGGCTGGGCGTTGTACTTTCTCCAGGGTGATCTTGTTGTTGTTGAAGGGATCCCATACGGCTCCACAATACTCCAATTTGGGCCTGACCAAGGACTTGTAGGCATTCTCTTTGACGGATGTACTCCATGCGTGTAGTACATGTAGTACGTGTAGTAAATTTATTTTAAGAATGCCGAGAGTCCTATTTGCTTTGTAAGACACTTGTCTAATATGTTATACCCCTTATCCAATACTTGTACACTTTGGACAGCTTGATTGTAATCATGTATCGTCGTTTTACTGAGTGGATAGCTTGCGACAAAAAGCTTTTCATTGTACCTTGGTACACATGACAATAATAAATTAAATTAATAAACTAAATTAAACTATCGACTCATGTCCGTAAGTGTTAGAAACATAGAAACATTGAAACTAGGTGCAGGAAGAGGCCATATGGCCCTTCTAGCCAGCATCGCCATTCATTGTGATCATGGCTGATCTCCACAATCAGTAACCCGTGCCTGCTTTCTCCCCATTTCCCTTGATTCCACTAGCTTCTAGAACTCTATCCGACTCGTTCTTAAATTCATCCAGGGATTTGGCCTCCATTGCCCTCTGTGGCGGAGAATTCCACAAATTCACAACCCTCTGGGTGAAAAAGTTATTTCTCATGTGAGTGAGTTATTTGGGGATTGAAATGTGCAGTGACTTGTGAGGTTCATGAACATTGAATTACTTTTTAATGCTAACTTGGTACCTGTTGAGGTTGAAGTTATTGTTGGTGTTGATGCGGCAAATAAAGATTTGTAGGTTTAGTTCTGGAGAATGCTGAGCAATTACATCATCTGTTACTGGGAGACTTATTTTAAAGTTAAATAAACACATGGGAGAGGCAACAAACAGAGATTCAACACCATTCAATGCTGCTCTTGATGTGGGCAGATTGGGAGCTTAAAGGAGCATTTAGAAGCTCAGACTGGAATGGAGGTCTGAAAACAGGGGTTGCAGTGGCTTTGTAGAAGATCAATCTGTTGGTCCATGTTTGAATGATAACAACCTGCTGTGGCCCAGCTGATACCATACCTGTTGTTGAAGTCGGAATCATTGTCGATGCTGGAAATGAGACAATTGCCCATGTCAGTGTGGAGTGTAAAATATCATCACAATAATTCAGCAAGTAACTACACCTTTCCTCAGATCACCAGACATGTACGTCTTTCCTCATGGTTGCTACACATATGCAATATTGCAAAACATATCCTAGTTTTGGTCCTCCATTTAATCTCCGATATGAAAGTTCACATCCTGTGAATAGTTGTTCCCAAGTTAATGGGAATTGTAATTGTTCATGTGTTGTTCATTACTTACTTGTTGTTGAAGTTGTGGTCGATGTTGGTGCTGGAAGGAACACATTAGTTTGTGTGAGTGGATGGACTAGTATATCATTCCATCATCTCTCAGTTCAGAGAACCAGTTCTCAGACTATTCAAATGTAATCTTCATGCATTCATTGAATAAATTCTTGAACATTTTTTTCATGTTGCAGAGAATATCCTACCTGTGGTGGAAGGTTCGGTTGTTATCACTGCTGGAAAGAATATAAAGGAAGATGAGAGTATGGGGTGAACAGAATGCTGGTATTACATTGAAAGTAGATCAGTTTATATTTTATCAGATGACCCATGTGCAAGTACTTTATCTTAGTGAGAAGCAATTTCTAAATATCCTTCAACCAAAAATATACTCTTGTTTATATTATGATATCCGCATGGTTAAAAAGAAGGTGGTGCTAGATTCAAAATTAGCTTCGTGCAAATGGCAAACAGGAATTTTAATTATTGGAGGGTTTAGTTCAATGAGGTTCCAAGTGACGGGGCACTGCAAATGTCCTCTTGTTTTTCATGTCCACATTGAATGATTTGGATATGGAATTAGGAACCACAATTATGAAGTTTTTCATTGATTATATATTGAGTGTGTTGATGTTGGTAAGAAAGTGGTTTGTGATCAGCCGCATGTTATCAATGCAGTGATTTAATGGGCACGCAGCACAGAGAAGTAGAAGGCAAATGGTTGGATGATGACTTGCGGTGGAATTATTATTTTTTATCATGTGGTCTAATCGAACTTTGACGTGAAACGCTAGTTGGCCAAAGGTCCTGTTTCTAAGCTGTATCTCTAAACTAAACCAAATCGTGATGTCCTTGTAAGCTGTTCACTGTCTTCTTTGATTCACCAACTGTTTGTATGTTTTGTAGTCAGTATCGAACCAGAGTGTCTGGCACTGTAAGACAGCAACTCTACCACTGCACCACCAAGTCACCCCGTGCACCTCTGTGCAGCCCCTTTTTTCTTTCAATCTGATTTAGATCTTTAGATTAGTCTGTGGTATCACATAATGCTGGAGTAACTCAGCAGGTCAGGCAGCATCTAGGAGAGAAGGAATGGGTGACGTTTCGGGTCGAGACCCTTCTTCAGACTGATGAGGGATCAATCTGTGGTAAATTGAGGTTGATTTTCGGACTATTTCAATCGACGGCCACTGTCATTCACACTCCGCTCTTATCTTGTGTGAAAGTAGAGGAATGCTTGTCAACATACAGTAGTACAAGGTAAGGTGCAACAGAGACTGGGTGGTAACAGGTGAAACCAGATGTGGAGGGAATGATGGGCAACTGAACCAGGTGGGCAACAGATAGAGGTATGAAAGGTGAACAGAGTAGAAACAAAGGTGGACAGGTGAGTGTGAGTGGGAGAAGAGGTTGGGGGAGTAGGCTACCTGAATTCAATGTTCATAACATTGGGTTTTTAGCAACCTAATTGGAATCGGAGACGTAGCTCATTGCATCCTCATAGCAATGGGGAAGGGTGAGGTCCGTTTACTTGGTTTTGGGAGTTAAAAAACGAGTTAAAATAAGTGGAAAGCACCTTGTTTGTGTGAGGTGATGTGAGGGAGTGATGGGGCAGACCAAAGAGTTACAGAGTAGACCCTGCCCTAAGCAGAATAGGAGGAAGAGTGGCTGACTTGGCTGCTTGCAGTTGGTCAGGGGAAGCACTTATATATACTGCATGACAGCTTGAGTGAATAGATTTCCAGACCATTTCACTCCACAAAAGTTGTATTTCGCACTCTAATATGATCTGTTTTAGGTGACATAGGAATTGATAATAAGGATGAATCAATGACAAAGGGAGGAGAATGCTGGTTTTACAGTGAGGGCACTCTATTCATTTTGGTTGGGCAGAATATGTGAAAATGTCTTATCATTCTCATCTTAAGGACCTACCTCTCATTCTGAGTGTCTGAAGCCTCTGGCAATCAGTCTCCACAAATGTAGCCTGTCCTGCCCTCCAAGATTTTAATGTGATTCAATGAGGTCAACTCTCATTCTTTAAACTTTAAAGGAACATCTAGCCTTCCGAATTTCTCCTCATTCTGTTCACCCCAGTTCAGGTAGCAGTCTGGTCAATCTTCACTTCACTCTGTAAAATCATATCTGTTCCTGAGCAACAGGCAAAATTACACAGAATATTCCCGATTGGGATTCAGGACCCACTCTAACCATTATATCAAATCTACATTGTTTTCTTGGGTACATCTTGGAAAAAGAACAACCTTCCCCCCTGGGATAATGGGAACAGTGTTGAAGAGATGGGGTTATGGTCATACCTGTGGTTGATGTTGTTGATGTTGTTGACTCTGGAAGGGATATAATTGAAGATATGAGTGAAAAATTGACATCCAGATGGTCTACATTTCAATGGGTAATTTCAGTTTGACGGTTCTAAAAACATTAAATAATTGGGGGTGTAGGTTTTATGATTATTAGTCGTGTCCTCGCTGCTATTTAGGAGATTGTGATTCTGGTTGATTACTGTGCAAACACCTCATAAGTGGTTATCTCGTGCAGGTCGGAGTGATACCATACCTGTTGTTGAAGTCGGAGTCATTGTCGATGCTGGAAATGAGACAATTGACCATGTCAGTGTGGAGTGTAAGATTGCATCACAATAATTCAGCAAGTACCTACACCTTTTCTCAGATCACCAGACATGTACGTCTTTCCTCATGTTTGCTACACATATGCAATATTGCAAAACATATCATAGTTTTGGTCCTCCATTTAATCTCCGATATGAAAGTTCACATCCTGTGAATAGTTGTTCCCAAGTTAATGGGAATTGTAATTGTTCATGTGTTGTTCATTACTTACTTGTTGTTGAAGTTGTGGTCGATGTTGGTGCTGGAAGGAACACATTAGTTTGTGTGAGTGGATGGACTAGAATATCATTCTATAATCTCTCAGCTCATAGAACCATTTCTCAGACTATTCAAATGTAATCTTCATGCATTCATTGAATAAATCCTTGAACATTTTTTTCATGTTGCAGAGAATATCCAACCTGTGGTGGAAGGTTCGGTTGTTATCACTGCTGGAAAGAATATAAAGGAAGATGAGAGTATGGGGTGAACAGAATGCAGATATTACATTGAAAGTAGATCAGTTTATATTTTATCATATGACCCATCTGGAAGTACTTTATCTTAGTGAGAAGCAATTCCTAAATATCCTTCAACCAAAAATATACTCTTGTTAATATTATGATATCCACATGGTTGAAAAGAAGGTGGTGCAAGATTCAAAATTAGCTTTGTGCAAATGGCAAACAGGAATTTTAATTATTGGAGGGTTTAATTCAATGGGGTTCCAAGTGACGGGGCACTGCAAATGTCCTCTTGTTTTTCATGTCCACGTTGAATGATTTGGATATGGAATTAGGATATGGAACTCGTGAAAAGACGAGTTAAAATGAGTGGAAAGCACCTTGTTTGTGTGAGGTGATGTGAGGGAGTGAGGGGGAAGACCAAAGAGTTACAGAGTAGACCCTGCCCTAAGCAGAATAGGAGAAAGAGTGGCTGACTTGACTGCTTGCTGTTGGTCAGGACTTATATATACTGCATGACAGCTTGAGTGGATAGATTTCCAGACCATTTCACTCCACAAAAGTTGTATTTCACACTCTAATATGATCACACTCTATATGGAAAAAGAACAACCTTCCCCCCTGGGATAATGGGAACAGTGTTGAAGAGATGGGGTTATGGTCATACCTGTGGTTGATGTTGTTGACTCTGGAAGGGATACAATTGAAGATATGAGTGAAAAATTGACATCCAGCTGGTCTACATTTCAATGGGTAATTTCAGTTTGACTTTCCTAAAAACATTAAATAATTGGTGGTGTCGGTTTTATAATTATTAGTCGTGTCCTCGCTGCTATTTAGGAGATTGTGGTTCCGGTTGATTATTGCGCAAACACCTCATAAGTGGTTATCTCGTGCAGGTCGGAGTGAGTAGAGTCGTGATTACGTTTTGAAGTCGGCCTTTTTGACCAAGTTGAGGACATCTAGTTGCTCAATCCCCTTTTTAAATGACTTAACATCGGGAGCAGCATGTGTGTTGGGTGGTAACATATTCCATTCCCTTATCGTCTTTGGGTAAAGGGAATATTGGTCCCAAGTTTATTGAAATTTAGCGAGTTGATGATGTAGGGACCGGTATTTTGTCTTGTTTCATGGCAGTTGGTGCTCTGGGATAACGGAAGATTTGATGGTGTGATTTTGTGAATCTCCTTGTAAATTGCAATAAGTCTTAGCCTGATTCTGCGGAGCTCTAGAGTATCCCATCCTATAGACGTCAGCATATTATTCACGCTTGATTTGCGCTTGTAGTCATTACATACAAAGCGGGCGGCTGGGCGTTGTACTTTCTCCAGGGTGATCTTGTTGTTGTTGAAGGGATCCCATACGGCTCCACAATACTCCAATTTGGGCCTGACCAAGGACTTGTAGGCATTCTCTTTGACGGATGTACTCCATGCGTGTAGTACATGTAGTACGTGTAGTAAATTTATTTTAAGAATGCCGAGAGTCCTATTTGCTTTGTTAGACACTTGTCTAATATGTTATACCCCTTATCCAATATTTGTACACTTTGGACAGCTTGATTGTAATCATGTATCGTCGTTTTACTGAGTGGATAGCTTGCGACAAAAAGCTTTTCATTGTACCTTGGTACACATGACAATAATAAATTAAATTAATAAACTAAATTAAACTATCGACTCATGTCCGTAAGTGTTAGAAACATAGAAACATTGAAACTAGGTGCAGGAAGAGGCCATATGGCCCTTCTAGCCAGCATCGCCATTCATTGTGATCATGGCTGATCTCCACAATCAGTAACCCGTGCCTGCTTTCTCCCCATTTCCCTTGATTCCACTAGCTTCTAGAACTCTATCCGACTCGTTCTTAAATTCATCCAGGGATTTGGCCTCCATTGCCCTCTGTGGCGGAGAATTCCACAAATTCACAACCCTCTGGGTGAAAAAGTTATTTCTCATGTGAGTGAGTTATTTGGGGATTGAAATGTGCAGTGACTTGTGAGGTTCATGAACATTGAATTACTTTTTAATGCTAACTTGGTACCTGTTGAGGTTGAAGTTATTGTTGGTGTTGATGCGGCAAATAAAGATTTGTAGGTTTAGTTCTGGAGAATGCTGAGCAATTACATCATCTGTTACTGGGAGACTTATTTTAAAGTTAAATAAACACATGGGAGAGGCAACAAACAGAGATTCAACACCATTCAATGCTGCTCTTGATGTGGGCAGATTGGGAGCTTAAAGGAGCATTTAGAAGCTCAGACTGGAATGGAGGTCTGAAAACAGGGGTTGCAGTGGCTTTGTAGAAGATCAATCTGTTGGTCCATGTTTGAATGATAACAACCTGCTGTGGCCCAGCTGATACCATACCTGTTGTTGAAGTCGGAATCATTGTCGATGCTGGAAATGAGACAATTGCCCATGTCAGTGTGGAGTGTAAAATATCATCACAATAATTCAGCAAGTAACTACACCTTTCCTCAGATCACCAGACATGTACGTCTTTTCTCATGGTTGCTACACATATGCAATATTGCAAAACATATCCTAGTTTTGGTCCTCCATTTAATCTCCGATATGAAAGTTCACATCCTGTGAATAGTTGTTCCCAAGTTAATGGGAATTGTAATTGTTCATGTGTTGTTCATTACTTACTTGTTGTTGAAGTTGTGGTCGATGTTGGTGCTGGAAGGAACACATTAGTTTGTGTGAGTGGATGGACTAGTATATCATTCCATCATCTCTCAGTTCAGAGAACCAGTTCTCAGACTATTCAAATGTAATCTTCATGCATTCATTGAATAAATTCTTGAACATTTTTTTCATGTTGCAGAGAATATCCTACCTGTGGTGGAAGGTTCGGTTGTTATCACTGCTGGAAAGAATATAAAGGAAGATGAGAGTATGGGGTGAACAGAATGCTGGTATTACATTGAAAGTAGATCAGTTTATATTTTATCAGATGACCCATGTGCAAGTACTTTATCTTAGTGAGAAGCAATTTCTAAATATCCTTCAACCAAAAATATACTCTTGTTTATATTATGATATCCGCATGGTTAAAAAGAAGGTGGTGCTAGATTCAAAATTAGCTTCGTGCAAATGGCAAACAGGAATTTTAATTATTGGAGGGTTTAGTTCAATGAGGTTCCAAGTGACGGGGCACTGCAAATGTCCTCTTGTTTTTCATGTCCACATTGAATGATTTGGATATGGAATTAGGAACCACAATTATGAAGTTTTTCATTGATTATATATTGAGTGTGTTGATGTTGGTAAGAAAGTGGTTTGTGATCAGCCGCATGTTATCAATGCAGTGATTTAATGGGCACGCAGCACAGAGAAGTAGAAGGCAAATGGTTGGATGATGACTTGCGGTGGAATTATTATTTTTTATCATGTGGTCTAATCGAACTTTGACGTGAAATGCTAGTTGGCCAAAGGTCCTGTTTCTAAGCTGTATCTCTAAACTAAACCAAATCGTGATGTCCTTGTAAGCTGTTCACTGTCTTCTTTGATTCACCAACAGTTTGTATGTTTTGTAGTCAGTATCGAACCAGAGTGTCTGGCACTGTAAGACAGCAACTCTACCACTGCACCACCAAGTCACCCCGTGCACCTCTGTGCAGCCCCCTTTTTCTTTCAATCTGATTTAGATCTTTAGATTAGTCTGTGGTATCACATAATGCTGGAGTAACTCAGCAGGTCAGGCAGCATCTAGGAGAGAAGGAATGGGTGACGTTTCGGGTCGAGACCCTTCTTCAGACTGATGAGGGATCAATCTGTGGTAAATTGAGGTTGATTTTCGGACTATTTCAATCGACGGCCACTGTCATTCACACTCCGCTCTTATCTTGTGTGAAAGTAGAGGAATGCTTGTCAACATACAGTAGTACAAGGTAAGGTGCAACAGAGACTGGGTGGTAACAGGTGAAACCAGATGTGGAGGGAATGATGGGCAACTGAACCAGGTGGGCAACAGATAGAGGTATGAAAGGTGAACAGAGTAGAAACAAAGGTGGACAGGTGAGTGTGAGTGGGAGAAGAGGTTGGGGGAGTAGGCTACCTGAATTCAATGTTCATAACATTGGGTTTTTAGCAACCTAATTGGAATCGGAGACGTAGCTCATTGCATCCTCATAGCAATGGGGAAGGGTGAGGTCCGTTTACTTGGTTTTGGGAGTTAAAAAACGAGTTAAAATAAGTGGAAAGCACCTTGTTTGTGTGAGGTGATGTGAGGGAGTGATGGGGCAGACCAAAGAGTTACAGAGTAGACCCTGCCCTAAGCAGAATAGGAGGAAGAGTGGCTGACTTGGCTGCTTGCAGTTGGTCAGGGGAAGCACTTATATATACTGCATGACAGCTTGAGTGAATAGATTTCCAGACCATTTCACTCCACAAAAGTTGTATTTCGCACTCTAATATGATCTGTTTTAGGTGACATAGGAATTGATAATAAGGATGAATCAATGACAAAGGGAGGAGAATGCTGGTTTTACAGTGAGGGCACTCTATTCATTTTGGTTGGGCAGAATATGTGAAAATGTCTTATCATTCTCATCTTAAGGACCTACCTCTCATTCTGAGTGTCTGAAGCCTCTGGCAATCAGTCTCCACAAATGTAGCCTGTCCTGCCCTCCAAGATTTTAATGTGATTCAATGAGGTCAACTCTCATTCTTTAAACTTTAAAGGAACATCTAGCCTTCCGAATTTCTCCTCATTCTGTTCACCCCAGTTCAGGTAGCAGTCTGGTCAATCTTCACTTCACTCTGTAAAATCATATCTGTTCCTGAGCAACAGGCAAAATTACACAGAATATTCCCGATTGGGATTCAGGACCCACTCTAACCATTATATCAAATCTACATTGTTTTCTTGGGTACATCTTGGAAAAAGAACAACCTTCCCCCCTGGGATAATGGGAACAGTGTTGAAGAGATGGGGTTATGGTCATACCTGTGGTTGATGTTGTTGATGTTGTTGACTCTGGAAGGGATATAATTGAAGATATGAGTGAAAAATTGACATCCAGATGGTCTACATTTCAATGGGTAATTTCAGTTTGACGGTTCTAAAAACATTAAATAATTGGGGGTGTAGGTTTTATGATTATTAGTCGTGTCCTCGCTGCTATTTAGGAGATTGTGATTCTGGTTGATTACTGTGCAAACACCTCATAAGTGGTTATCTCGTGCAGGTCGGAGTGATACCATACCTGTTGTTGAAGTCGGAGTCATTGTCGATGCTGGAAATGAGACAATTGACCATGTCAGTGTGGAGTGTAAGATTGCATCACAATAATTCAGCAAGTACCTACACCTTTTCTCAGATCACCAGACATGTACGTCTTTCCTCATGTTTGCTACACATATGCAATATTGCAAAACATATCCTAGTTTTGGTCCTCCATTTAATCTCCAACATGAAAGTTCACATCCTGTGAATAGTTGTTCCCAAGTTAATGGGAATTGTAATTGTTCATGTGTTGTTCATTACTTACTTGTTGTTGAAGTTGTGGTCGATGTTGGTGCTGGAAGGAACACATTAGTTTGTGTGAGTGGATGGACTAGAATATCATTCTATAATCTCTCAGCTCATAGAACCATTTCTCAGACTATTCAAATGTAATCTTCATGCATTCATTGAATAAATCCTTGAACATTTTTTTCATGTTGCAGAGAATATCCAACCTGTGGTGGAAGGTTCGGTTGTTATCACTGCTGGAAAGAATATAAAGGAAGATGAGAGTATGGGGTGAACAGAATGCAGGTATTACATTGAAAGTAGATCAGTTTATATTTTATCATATGACCCATCTGGAAGTACTTTATCTTAGTGAGAAGCAATTCCTAAATATCCTTCAACCAAAAATATACTCTTGTTAATATTATGATATCCACATGGTTGAAAAGAAGGTGGTGCAAGATTCAAAATTAGCTTTGTGCAAATGGCAAACAGGAATTTTAATTATTGGAGGGTTTAATTCATATCATATCATCAATTCAATGGGGTTCCAAGTGACGGGGCACTGCAAATGTCCTCTTGTTTTTCATGTCCACGTTGAATGATTTGGATATGGAATTAGGATATGGAACTCGTGAAAAGACGAGTTAAAATGAGTGGAAAGCACCTTGTTTGTGTGAGGTGATGTGAGGGAGTGAGGGGGAAGACCAAAGAGTTACAGAGTAGACCCTGCCCTAAGCAGAATAGGAGAAAGAGTGGCTGACTTGACTGCTTGCTGTTGGTCAGGACTTATATATACTGCATGACAGCTTGAGTGGATAGATTTCCAGACCATTTCACTCCACAAAAGTTGTATTTCACACTCTAATATGATCACACTCTATATGGAAAAAGAACAACCTTCCCCCCTGGGATAATGGGAACAGTGTTGAAGAGATGGGGTTATGGTCATACCTGTGGTTGATGTTGTTGACTCTGGAAGGGATACAATTGAAGATATGAGTGAAAAATTGACATCCAGCTGGTCTACATTTCAATGGGTAATTTCAGTTTGACTTTCCTAAAAACATTAAATAATTGGTGGTGTCGGTTTTATGATTATTAGTCGTGTCCTCGCTGCTATTTAGGAGATTGTGGTTCCGGTTGATTATTGCGCAAACACCTCATAAGTGGTTATCTCGTGCAGGTCGGAGTGAGTAGAGTCGTGATTACGTTTTGAAGTCGGCCTTTTTGACCAAGTTGAGGACATCTAGTTGCTCAATCCCCTTTTTAAATGACTTAACATCGGGAGCAGCATGTGTGTTGGGTGGTAACATATTCCATTCCCTTATCGTCTTTGGGTAAAGGGAATATTGGTCCCAAGTTTATTGAAATTTAGCGAGTTGATGATGTAGGGACCGGTATTTTGTCTTGTTTCATGGCAGTTGGTGCTCTGGGATAACGGAAGATTTGATGGTGTGATTTTGTGAATCTCCTTGTAAATTGCAATAAGTCTTAGCCTGATTCTGCGGAGCTCTAGAGTATCCCATCCTATAGACGTCAGCATATTATTCACGCTTGATTTGCGCTTGTAGTCATTACATACAAAGCGGGCGGCTGGGCGTTGTACTTTCTCCAGGGTGATCTTGTTGTTGTTGAAAGGATCCCATACGGCTCCACAATACTCCAATTTGGGCCTGACCAAGGACTTGTAGGCATTCTCTTTGACGGATGTACTCCATGCGTGTAGTACATGTAGTACGTGTAGTAAATTTATTTTAAGAATGCCGAGAGTCCTATTTGCTTTGTTAGACACTTGTCTAATATGTTATACCCCTTATCCAATATTTGTACACTTTGGACAGCTTGATTGTAATCATGTATCGTCGTTTTACTGAGTGGATAGCTTGCGACAAAAAGCTTTTCATTGTACCTTGGTACACATGACAATAATAAATTAAATTAATAAACTAAATTAAACTATCGACTCATGTCCGTAAGTGTTAGAAACATAGAAACATTGAAACTAGGTGCAGGAAGAGGCCATATGGCCCTTCTAGCCAGCATCGCCATTCATTGTGATCATGGCTGATCTCCACAATCAGTAACCCGTGCCTGCTTTCTCCCCATTTCCCTTGATTCCACTAGCTTCTAGAACTCTATCCGACTCGTTCTTAAATTCATCCAGAGATTTGGCCTCCATTGCCCTCTGTGGCGGAGAATTCCACAAATTCACAACCCTCTGGGTGAAAAAGTTATTTCTCATGTGAGTGAGTTATTTGGGGATTGAAATGTGCAGTGACTTGTGAGGTTCATGAACATTGAATTACTTTTTAATGCTAACTTGGTACCTGTTGAGGTTGAAGTTATTGTTGGTGTTGATGCGGCAAATAAAGATTTGTAGGTTTAGTTCTGGAGAATGCTGAGCAATTACATCATCTGTTACTGGGAGACTTATTTTAAAGTTAAATAAACACATGGGAGAGGCAACAAACAGAGATTCAACACCATTCAATGCTGCTCTTGATGTGGGCAGATTGGGAGCTTAAAGGAGCATTTAGAAGCTCAGACTGGAATGGAGGTCTGAAAACAGGGGTTGCAGTGGCTTTGTAGAAGATCATCTGTTGGTCCATGTTTGAATGATAACAACCTGCTGTGGCCCAGCTGATACCATACCTGTTGTTGAAGTCGGAATCATTGTCGATGCTGGAAATGAGACAATTGCCCATGTCAGTGTGGAGTGTAAAATATCATCACAATAATTCAGCAAGTAACTACACCTTTCCTCAGATCACCAGACATGTACGTCTTTCCTCATGGTTGCTACACATATGCAATATTGCAAAACATATCCTAGTTTTGGTCCTCCATTTAATCTCCGATATGAAAGTTCACATCCTGTGAATAGTTGTTCCCAAGTTAATGGGAATTGTAATTGTTCATGTGTTGTTCATTACTTACTTGTTGTTGAAGTTGTGGTCGATGTTGGTGCTGGAAGGAACACATTAGTTTGTGTGAGTGGATGGACTAGTATATCATTCCATCATCTCTCAGTTCAGAGAACCAGTTCTCAGACTATTCAAATGTAATCTTCATGCATTCATTGAATAAATTCTTGAACATTTTTTTCATGTTGCAGAGAATATCCTACCTGTGGTGGAAGGTTCGGTTGTTATCACTGCTGGAAAGAATATAAAGGAAGATGAGAGTATGGGGTGAACAGAATGCTGGTATTACATTGAAAGTAGATCAGTTTATATTTTATCAGATGACCCATGTGCAAGTACTTTATCTTAGTGAGAAGCAATTTCTAAATATCCTTCAACCAAAAATATACTCTTGTTTATATTATGATATCTGCATGGTTAAAAAGAAGGTGGTGCTAGATTCAAAATTAGCTTCGTGCAAATGGCAAACAGGAATTTTAATTATTGGAGGGTTTAGTTCAATGAGGTTCCAAGTGACGGGGCACTGCAAATGTCCTCTTGTTTTTCATGTCCACATTGAATGATTTGGATATGGAATTAGGAACCACAATTATGAAGTTTTTCATTGATTATATATTGAGTGTGTTGATGTTGGTAAGAAAGTGGTTTGTGATCAGCCGCATGTTATCAATGCAGTGATTTAATGGGCACGCAGCACAGAGAAGTAGAAGGCAAATGGTTGGATGATGACTTGCGGTGGAATTATTATTTTTTATCATGTGGTCTAATCGAACTTTGACGTGAAACGCTAGTTGGCCAAAGGTCCTGTTTCTAAGCTGTATCTCTAAACTAAACCAAATCGTGATGTCCTTGTAAGCTGTTCACTGTCTTCTTTGATTCACCAACTGTTTGTATGTTTTGTAGTCAGTATCGAACCAGAGTGTCTGGCACTGTAAGACAGCAACTCTACCACTGCACCACCAAGTCACCCCGTGCACCTCTGTGCAGCCCCTTTTTTCTTTCAATCTGATTTAGATCTTTAGATTAGTCTGTGGTATCACATAATGCTGGAGTAACTCAGCAGGTCAGGCAGCATCTAGGAGAGAAGGAATGGGTGACGTTTCGGGTCGAGACCCTTCTTCAGACTGATGAGGGATCAATCTGTGGTAAATTGAGGTTGATTTTCGGACTATTTCAATCGACGGCCACTGTCATTCACACTCCGCTCTTATCTTGTGTGAAAGTAGAGGAATGCTTGTCAACATACAGTAGTACAAGGTAAGGTGCAACAGAGACTGGGTGGTAACAGGTGAAACCAGATGTGGAGGGAATGATGGGCAACTGAACCAGGTGGGCAACAGATAGAGGTATGAAAGGTGAACAGAGTAGAAACAAAGGTGGACAGGTGAGTGTGAGTGGGAGAAGAGGTTGGGGGAGTAGGCTACCTGAATTCAATGTTCATAACATTGGGTTTTTAGCAACCTAATTGGAATCGGAGACGTAGCTCATTGCATCCTCATAGCAATGGGGAAGGGTGAGGTCCGTTTACTTGGTTTTGGGAGTTACAAAACGAGTTAAAATAAGTGGAAAGCACCTTGTTTGTGTGAGGTGATGTGAGGGAGTGATGGGGCAGACCAAAGAGTTACAGAGTAGACCCTGCCCTAAGCAGAATAGGAGGAAGAGTGGCTGACTTGGCTGCTTGCAGTTGGTCAGGGGAAGCACTTATATATACTGCATGACAGCTTGAGTGAATAGATTTCCAGACCATTTCACTCCACAAAAGTTGTATTTCGCACTCTAATATGATCTGTTTTAGGTGACATAGGAATTGATAATAAGGATGAATCAATGACAAAGGGAGGAGAATGCTGGTTTTACAGTGAGGGCACTCTATTCATTTTGGTTGGGCAGAATATGTGAAAATGTCTTATCATTCTCATCTTAAGGACCTACCTCTCATTCTGAGTGTCTGAAGCCTCTGGCAATCAGTCTCCACAAATGTAGCCTGTCCTGCCCTCCAAGATTTTAATGTGATTCAATGAAGTCAACTCTCATTCTTTAAACTTTAAAGGAACATCTAGCCTTCCGAATTTCTCCTCATTCTGTTCACCCCAGTTCAGGTAGCAGTCTGGTCAATCTTCACTTCACTCTGTAAAATCATATCTGTTCCTGAGCAACAGGCAAAATTACACAGAATATTCCCGATTGGGATTCAGGACCCACTCTAACCATTATATCAAATCTACATTGTTTTCTTGGGTACATCTTGGAAAAAGAACAACCTTCCCCCCTGGGATAATGGGAACAGTGTTGAAGAGATGGGGTTATGGTCATACCTGTGGTTGATGTTGTTGATGTTGTTGACTCTGGAAGGGATATAATTGAAGATATGAGTGAAAAATTGACATCCAGATGGTCTACATTTCAATGGGTAATTTCAGTTTGACGGTTCTAAAAACATTAAATAATTGGGGGTGTAGGTTTTATGATTATTAGTCGTGTCCTCGCTGCTATTTAGGAGATTGTGATTCTGGTTGATTACTGTGCAAACACCTCATAAGTGGTTATCTCGTGCAGGTCGGAGTGATACCATACCTGTTGTTGAAGTCGGAGTCATTGTCGATGCTGGAAATGAGACAATTGACCATGTCAGTGTGGAGTGTAAGATTGCATCACAATAATTCAGCAAGTACCTACACCTTTTCTCAGATCACCAGACATGTACGTCTTTCCTCATGTTTGCTACACATATGCAATATTGCAAAACATATCATAGTTTTGGTCCTCCATTTAATCTCCGATATGAAAGTTCACATCCTGTGAATAGTTGTTCCCAAGTTAATGGGAATTGTAATTGTTCATGTGTTGTTCATTACTTACTTGTTGTTGAAGTTGTGGTCGATGTTGGTGCTGGAAGGAACACATTAGTTTGTGTGAGTGGATGGACTAGAATATCATTCTATAATCTCTCAGCTCATAGAACCATTTCTCAGACTATTCAAATGTAATCTTCATGCATTCATTGAATAAATCCTTGAACATTTTTTTCATGTTGCAGAGAATATCCAACCTGTGGTGGAAGGTTCGGTTGTTATCACTGCTGGAAAGAATATAAAGGAAGATGAGAGTATGGGGTGAACAGAATGCAGATATTACATTGAAAGTAGATCAGTTTATATTTTATCATATGACCCATCTGGAAGTACTTTATCTTAGTGAGAAGCAATTCCTAAATATCCTTCAACCAAAAATATACTCTTGTTAATATTATGATATCCACATGGTTGAAAAGAAGGTGGTGCAAGATTCAAAATTAGCTTTGTGCAAATGGCAAACAGGAATTTTAATTATTGGAGGGTTTAATTCAATGGGGTTCCAAGTGACGGGGCACTGCAAATGTCCTCTTGTTTTTCATGTCCACGTTGAATGATTTGGATATGGAATTAGGATATGGAACTCGTGAAAAGACGAGTTAAAATGAGTGGAAAGCACCTTGTTTGTGTGAGGTGATGTGAGGGAGTGAGGGGGAAGACCAAAGAGTTACAGAGTAGACCCTGCCCTAAGCAGAATAGGAGAAAGAGTGGCTGACTTGACTGCTTGCTGTTGGTCAGGACTTATATATACTGCATGACAGCTTGAGTGGATAGATTTCCAGACCATTTCACTCCACAAAAGTTGTATTTCACACTCTAATATGATCACACTCTATATGGAAAAAGAACAACCTTCCCCCCTGGGATAATGGGAACAGTGTTGAAGAGATGGGGTTATGGTCATACCTGTGGTTGATGTTGTTGACTCTGGAAGGGATACAATTGAAGATATGAGTGAAAAATTGACATCCAGCTGGTCTACATTTCAATGGGTAATTTCAGTTTGACTTTCCTAAAAACATTAAATAATTGGTGGTGTCGGTTTTATAATTATTAGTCGTGTCCTCGCTGCTATTTAGGAGATTGTGGTTCCGGTTGATTATTGCGCAAACACCTCATAAGTGGTTATCTCGTGCAGGTCGGAGTGAGTAGAGTCGTGATTACGTTTTGAAGTCGGCCTTTTTGACCAAGTTGAGGACATCTAGTTGCTCAATCCCCTTTTTAAATGACTTAACATCGGGAGCAGCATGTGTGTTGGGTGGTAACATATTCCATTCCCTTATCGTCTTTGGGTAAAGGGAATATTGGTCCCAAGTTTATTGAAATTTAGCGAGTTGATGATGTAGGGACCGGTATTTTGTCTTGTTTCATGGCAGTTGGTGCTCTGGGATAACGGAAGATTTGATGGTGTGATTTTGTGAATCTCCTTGTAAATTGCAATAAGTCTTAGCCTGATTCTGCGGAGCTCTAGAGTATCCCATCCTATAGACGTCAGCATATTATTCACGCTTGATTTGCGCTTGTAGTCATTACATACAAAGCGGGCGGCTGGGCGTTGTACTTTCTCCAGGGTGATCTTGTTGTTGTTGAAGGGATCCCATACGGCTCCACAATACTCCAATTTGGGCCTGACCAAGGACTTGTAGGCATTCTCTTTGACGGATGTACTCCATGCGTGTAGTACATGTAGTACGTGTAGTAAATTTATTTTAAGAATGCCGAGAGTCCTATTTGCTTTGTTAGACACTTGTCTAATATGTTATACCCCTTATCCAATATTTGTACACTTTGGACAGCTTGATTGTAATCATGTATCGTCGTTTTACTGAGTGGATAGCTTGCGACAAAAAGCTTTTCATTGTACCTTGGTACACATGACAATAATAAATTAAATTAATAAACTAAATTAAACTATCGACTCATGTCCGTAAGTGTTAGAAACATAGAAACATTGAAACTAGGTGCAGGAAGAGGCCATATGGCCCTTCTAGCCAGCATCGCCATTCATTGTGATCATGGCTGATCTCCACAATCAGTAACCCGTGCCTGCTTTCTCCCCATTTCCCTTGATTCCACTAGCTTCTAGAACTCTATCCGACTCGTTCTTAAATTCATCCAGGGATTTGGCCTCCATTGCCCTCTGTGGCGGAGAATTCCACAAATTCACAACCCTCTGGGTGAAAAAGTTATTTCTCATGTGAGTGAGTTATTTGGGGATTGAAATGTGCAGTGACTTGTGAGGTTCATGAACATTGAATTACTTTTTAATGCTAACTTGGTACCTGTTGAGGTTGAAGTTATTGTTGGTGTTGATGCGGCAAATAAAGATTTGTAGGTTTAGTTCTGGAGAATGCTGAGCAATTACATCATCTGTTACTGGGAGACTTATTTTAAAGTTAAATAAACACATGGGAGAGGCAACAAACAGAGATTCAACACCATTCAATGCTGCTCTTGATGTGGGCAGATTGGGAGCTTAAAGGAGCATTTAGAAGCTCAGACTGGAATGGAGGTCTGAAAACAGGGGTTGCAGTGGCTTTGTAGAAGATCAATCTGTTGGTCCATGTTTGAATGATAACAACCTGCTGTGGCCCAGCTGATACCATACCTGTTGTTGAAGTCGGAATCATTGTCGATGCTGGAAATGAGACAATTGCCCATGTCAGTGTGGAGTGTAAAATATCATCACAATAATTCAGCAAGTAACTACACCTTTCCTCAGATCACCAGACATGTACGTCTTTTCTCATGGTTGCTACACATATGCAATATTGCAAAACATATCCTAGTTTTGGTCCTCCATTTAATCTCCGATATGAAAGTTCACATCCTGTGAATAGTTGTTCCCAAGTTAATGGGAATTGTAATTGTTCATGTGTTGTTCATTACTTACTTGTTGTTGAAGTTGTGGTCGATGTTGGTGCTGGAAGGAACACATTAGTTTGTGTGAGTGGATGGACTAGTATATCATTCCATCATCTCTCAGTTCAGAGAACCAGTTCTCAGACTATTCAAATGTAATCTTCATGCATTCATTGAATAAATTCTTGAACATTTTTTTCATGTTGCAGAGAATATCCTACCTGTGGTGGAAGGTTCGGTTGTTATCACTGCTGGAAAGAATATAAAGGAAGATGAGAGTATGGGGTGAACAGAATGCTGGTATTACATTGAAAGTAGATCAGTTTATATTTTATCAGATGACCCATGTGCAAGTACTTTATCTTAGTGAGAAGCAATTTCTAAATATCCTTCAACCAAAAATATACTCTTGTTTATATTATGATATCCGCATGGTTAAAAAGAAGGTGGTGCTAGATTCAAAATTAGCTTCGTGCAAATGGCAAACAGGAATTTTAATTATTGGAGGGTTTAGTTCAATGAGGTTCCAAGTGACGGGGCACTGCAAATGTCCTCTTGTTTTTCATGTCCACATTGAATGATTTGGATATGGAATTAGGAACCACAATTATGAAGTTTTTCATTGATTATATATTGAGTGTGTTGATGTTGGTAAGAAAGTGGTTTGTGATCAGCCGCATGTTATCAATGCAGTGATTTAATGGGCACGCAGCACAGAGAAGTAGAAGGCAAATGGTTGGATGATGACTTGCGGTGGAATTATTATTTTTTATCATGTGGTCTAATCGAACTTTGACGTGAAATGCTAGTTGGCCAAAGGTCCTGTTTCTAAGCTGTATCTCTAAACTAAACCAAATCGTGATGTCCTTGTAAGCTGTTCACTGTCTTCTTTGATTCACCAACAGTTTGTATGTTTTGTAGTCAGTATCGAACCAGAGTGTCTGGCACTGTAAGACAGCAACTCTACCACTGCACCACCAAGTCACCCCGTGCACCTCTGTGCAGCCCCCTTTTTCTTTCAATCTGATTTAGATCTTTAGATTAGTCTGTGGTATCACATAATGCTGGAGTAACTCAGCAGGTCAGGCAGCATCTAGGAGAGAAGGAATGGGTGACGTTTCGGGTCGAGACCCTTCTTCAGACTGATGAGGGATCAATCTGTGGTAAATTGAGGTTGATTTTCGGACTATTTCAATCGACGGCCACTGTCATTCACACTCCGCTCTTATCTTGTGTGAAAGTAGAGGAATGCTTGTCAACATACAGTAGTACAAGGTAAGGTGCAACAGAGACTGGGTGGTAACAGGTGAAACCAGATGTGGAGGGAATGATGGGCAACTGAACCAGGTGGGCAACAGATAGAGGTATGAAAGGTGAACAGAGTAGAAACAAAGGTGGACAGGTGAGTGTGAGTGGGAGAAGAGGTTGGGGGAGTAGGCTACCTGAATTCAATGTTCATAACATTGGGTTTTTAGCAACCTAATTGGAATCGGAGACGTAGCTCATTGCATCCTCATAGCAATGGGGAAGGGTGAGGTCCGTTTACTTGGTTTTGGGAGTTAAAAAACGAGTTAAAATAAGTGGAAAGCACCTTGTTTGTGTGAGGTGATGTGAGGGAGTGATGGGGCAGACCAAAGAGTTACAGAGTAGACCCTGCCCTAAGCAGAATAGGAGGAAGAGTGGCTGACTTGGCTGCTTGCAGTTGGTCAGGGGAAGCACTTATATATACTGCATGACAGCTTGAGTGAATAGATTTCCAGACCATTTCACTCCACAAAAGTTGTATTTCGCACTCTAATATGATCTGTTTTAGGTGACATAGGAATTGATAATAAGGATGAATCAATGACAAAGGGAGGAGAATGCTGGTTTTACAGTGAGGGCACTCTATTCATTTTGGTTGGGCAGAATATGTGAAAATGTCTTATCATTCTCATCTTAAGGACCTACCTCTCATTCTGAGTGTCTGAAGCCTCTGGCAATCAGTCTCCACAAATGTAGCCTGTCCTGCCCTCCAAGATTTTAATGTGATTCAATGAGGTCAACTCTCATTCTTTAAACTTTAAAGGAACATCTAGCCTTCCGAATTTCTCCTCATTCTGTTCACCCCAGTTCAGGTAGCAGTCTGGTCAATCTTCACTTCACTCTGTAAAATCATATCTGTTCCTGAGCAACAGGCAAAATTACACAGAATATTCCCGATTGGGATTCAGGACCCACTCTAACCATTATATCAAATCTACATTGTTTTCTTGGGTACATCTTGGAAAAAGAACAACCTTCCCCCCTGGGATAATGGGAACAGTGTTGAAGAGATGGGGTTATGGTCATACCTGTGGTTGATGTTGTTGATGTTGTTGACTCTGGAAGGGATATAATTGAAGATATGAGTGAAAAATTGACATCCAGATGGTCTACATTTCAATGGGTAATTTCAGTTTGACGGTTCTAAAAACATTAAATAATTGGGGGTGTAGGTTTTATGATTATTAGTCGTGTCCTCGCTGCTATTTAGGAGATTGTGATTCTGGTTGATTACTGTGCAAACACCTCATAAGTGGTTATCTCGTGCAGGTCGGAGTGATACCATACCTGTTGTTGAAGTCGGAGTCATTGTCGATGCTGGAAATGAGACAATTGACCATGTCAGTGTGGAGTGTAAGATTGCATCACAATAATTCAGCAAGTACCTACACCTTTTCTCAGATCACCAGACATGTACGTCTTTCCTCATGTTTGCTACACATATGCAATATTGCAAAACATATCATAGTTTTGGTCCTCCATTTAATCTCCAACATGAAAGTTCACATCCTGTGAATAGTTGTTCCCAAGTTAATGGGAATTGTAATTGTTCATGTGTTGTTCATTACTTACTTGTTGTTGAAGTTGTGGTCGATGTTGGTGCTGGAAGGAACACATTAGTTTGTGTGAGTGGATGGACTAGAATATCATTCTATAATCTCTCAGCTCATAGAACCATTTCTCAGACTATTCAAATGTAATCTTCATGCATTCATTGAATAAATCCTTGAACATTTTTTTCATGTTGCAGAGAATATCCTACCTGTGGTGGAAGGTTTGGTTGTTATCACTGCTGGAAAGAATATAAAGGAAGATGAGAGTATGGGGTGAACAGAATGCAGGTATTACATTGAAAGTAGATCAGTTTATATTTTATCAGATGACCCATGTGCAAGTACTTTATCTTAGTGAGAAGCAATTTCTAAATATCCTTCAACCAAAAATATACTCTTGTTACTATTATGATATCCGCATGGTTTTTCCTTGATTATATATTGAGTGTGTTGATGTTGGTAAGAAAGTGGTTTGTGATCAGCCGCATGTTATCAATGCAGTGATTGAATGGGGACGCAGCACAGAGAAGTAGAAGGCAAATGGTTGGATGATGACTTGCGGTGGAATGAAATATTCTTATTATGTGGTCTAATCGATCTTTGACGTGAAACATTGAAACCAAGATGATAGAAGCAGAAATAAGCCTTTCAGAATTGTGTTCCAACTTTCTACTCTACCCCTTGCCTTGTGAATAATATCAGACTGCGTGTGAAATACTGTAATAAGTTGGCTTCACTTATTTTCTATGATTTTGAAATCTAATGTGGGAGAACCTTATCTCAGATATTTCCCTTGTCCTTGTTCGTGAGCTTCATCCAGCACTTCACCAGTATCTGGAATCTGCTTTTGGCATTCAATCTACTCAATTCTATCAGAGGTTTGAAGGCTTCTCTGAAGACCCCTTTCATTTTTCTAAACTCTGAGGTCAGTGACAGTGAACCCACTAGAATCTATCATGAGACATGTGAAAACCAAACATAGAACATAGACCAATACAGCAAAAGATAGACAGCGATGTCTGGCGATCGTTTTGCCGAACACCCCAGTCTTCCTAAACCTACCTCATCTCCCAGTTGCTAACCACTTTAACTCCCCGTCCCACTCCCACACTGACTTTCTGTCATGAACCTCCCCCCTTGTCAGAGTGAGGCCCAGCACAAATTGGAGGTACAACACTTCATGTTTTCCTTGGGCAGCTTACACCCCAGCAGTATGAACATTGACTTCATGTTACCCATGCTCTCCATCCCTTCCCCTTTTCCAATTCTCCCCTTTCCCAATTCTCCCTCCAGTCTGACTGTGGGGGTGGGGGGGGGGGGGGGGGGTGGGGGGGGATGGTTCATAATCAAATGGTTGGACAAAGGCCAGAGATTAATACAAAAGATGTGAAACAAAAGGATTGAAGATTTGAGAATTGCAGAGCCTGAGGAAGGAATGTGAGTGGAGGGCATGGTGGAAGGGAGAAATAGGTGTGAGTTCAGGTGGGTGTGGGGGAGAAAGGAGAATGGGTTTGTTAAAGGTTACCCTAAAATTGGGGAATTTAATGTTCATAACATTGAGTTAGAAACTACCCAAGCAGACCATGAGGGGCTGTTCCTCCAGTTTGCGCAAGGCCTCACTCTGGCAATGGAGGAGCCCTGGGAAAGAAGGGTTAGTATGGGAAGGTTGGGGAGTTGTGGAAGAGGATTCAGCAACCAGGAGATCCAGTATGCCTAGGCTTTGTTTGGCAAAATGGTCGCTGAGTCTATGTTTGGTCTCAGCAATGTGCAGGATGCTGTATTGAAAATATCGTATTTAGTAGGGAAGGTCTCTGTGGTAGGCGGGAAAGGGGGGAAATTTGGAGGATGATATGTTGGATGCGAAGGTTGGTAGGGTGAAAGGTGAAGATCAGGTGAACTCTGTCCGTGTTCCGTCTGGGGACAGGAGAGGTGAAAGCAAACTGTGGGGCACAGAGGAGATGCAACGAAGTGATCCATCTATGAAAGCAGGGAGGAATCCATGTTTACTAATGTAAGAGGACATCTCAAATATCATAGAATGGAAAGTTTGATCTTGGGAGCAGGTGCGGTGGAGATGGAGGAATTGAGGGTAGGGGATCGAGTCTTTGCAAGCGGCAAGATGGGAGGAAATGTAGTCCAGATAACATTGGGAGTCGGTAGGATTATAGTTGACATCAGTCAATAGGCTAACCCCTATTATGGAGACTGAGAGATCAGGAAATGAGATGTCAAAGATAGTTCCAGGTGAATTTGAGGATAGGGTGAAAGTTAGCAGCAAAGTTAATGAAATCAATGAGTTCTACACAGGAGAATTTTGTAATTTGGAGAAAGTGAGAGGAACTACAAGAAAAGTTGTTGAGCATGAGGACAATTTCCGCCCGGCAGAGGGGAGTGTTAGTAGAGGGAAATTAATTAAGATTCAAGATTCAAGATTCAAGATAGCTTTATTTGTCATCCAATATTGGACGAA
>NW_027602733.1:0-29000 GCF_053455715.1 Rhinoraja longicauda | reverse complement strand
GGGGGGCACTGAGAATGACCAGGGAGCTGGCATGGGGGAGCTACTGAGAATGACCGGGGAGCTGGCATGGGGGAGCTACTGAGAGAACACAAAGAGGGACCCAGCGTGGGGGGGCCACTGAGAGATTACACTGAGGGGGGACCGGGCCTGTGAGGGGCACCAATAACAAAGGGAGACCCGGCGTGGGGAGGGGGGGGTGGGGGAGGGGGGGGGTGGGGGAGGGGGGGATGGGGGGGGGGGGGTCCGCTAAGAACAAGGGGTGACATTGGGGACTGTAATGAACACTTTGTAACTTTGTCATAAGTGATAGGAGCAGAATTAGGCCATTCGGCCCATCAAGTCTACTCCACCATTCAATCGCGCCTGATCTATCTCTCCCTCCCAACCCCATTCTCCTGCCTGCTCCCCATAACCTCTGACACCCATACTAATCAAGAATCCATCCATTTCTGTCTTAAGTACATCCATTAACTTTCCCTCCACAGCTTGGGTGTGGCAATGAATTCCATATTCACCACCCTCTGACGAAATAAATTCCTCCTCATCTCCTTCCTAAAAGAGTGTTCTCTAATTCTGAGGCTATGGCCTCTAGTCCTAGACTCTCCCACTAACGGAGCCACTGGAAACATCCTCTCCACATCCACTCTATCCAAGCCTTTCATTATTCTGTGTGTTTCATTGAGGTCCCTCCTCATTCTTCCAAACCCCAGTGTGTACGGGCCCAGTGCTGACAAATGCTCATCATATGTTAACCTACTCAATTGCCGGCGCCCTGCATGTGGCGTCTCTTTGCATACCTTGTGTATGCGATGCAAAGCAAAGAATTTCACTATGACATTTCACATGTGATAATAAAGTATCAATTAATGAATTAATCCAATTTATTAGGTTATCACCTCCATTGGCATCTCAGGTGAAGGAACGTCGTACGAATATGTTCAGCACATTTATTATTAATTTTGCTCAGCATGGTTCGAAACTCCACGAGCTAGGCCTCGACCTTGGAGCGCAGGAGGATGAGGGGTGCTCTTATTGAGGTGTATAAAATCATAAGAAGAATAGATCGGGTAGATGCACAGAATCTCTTGCCCAGAGTAGGGGAATTGAGGACCAGAGGACATAGGTTCAATGTGAAAGGGAAAAGATTTAACAGGAATCTGAGGGGTCACTTTTTCACACAAAGGGTGGTGGGTGTATGGAAGAAGCTGCCAGAGGAGGTAGTTGAGGCTGGGGACTATCCCAACGTTTAAGAAGCAGTTAGACAGGTACATGGATAAGATAAGTTTGAAGGGATATGGACCAAGTGCAGGCAGGTGGGGCTAGTGTAGCTGGGACATGATGGCCAGTGTGGGTAAGTTGGGCTGAAGGGCCTGTTTCCACACTGTATTAATTTACTTCTCTGTCACTCTATGACTACTTAATAAAAATATGTTACTGTGAACAAAAACAAACCCAGAGTGTAGATTGTTGAGCAGCATTTAAGAAGAGTGAGAGAAGTCTTTATATTTAAGATTGATTCTTCACCATCTTCCTAATGCAATTCTACGGGCTAATTGGCCTTCTGTGTGTTTCTAATGTTTTCTGAAATTACTGCAGGTACTGCAGGCTCAAAGCTCAAAGTACTTGTACAACATGGTGATAGTGGAGGCGTTAGATAATTTAGATTTAAATTGGGTGCGTAGTGTGCCTTTAAATGACGGAGATTCTATCAAGCTTTGGCCATGTCTTAATTGTTCATTTCCAGCTTCCTTACGGAGTTTAGCTTAGTTTAGAGATACAACGCGGAAACAGGCCCATTGGCCCAACGAGTCCGCGTCGACCAGCGATCCCCGCACATTAACACTATTCTACACACACTAGGGACAATTTACACTTATACCAAGCCAATTAACCTACAAGCCTGTACGTCTTTGGAGTGTGAGAGGAAACCAAAGATCTCGGAGAAAACCCATGCGGACACGGGGAGAACGTACAAACTCCGTACAGACGGCACCCGTAGTTGGAGATTGAACCCCGATATCTGCCGCTGAAAGCGCTGTAAGGCAGCAACTCTACTGCTGCGCCACCGCGCCGCCGGAAGACAAGACATTTCTGTGACTGCTACTTCCCTCAATACGGCGATAGAAGGTCCACAGTAACCCAGGAACAAGTCCGGTTAAACAAGAAACAAATCGCTCAGAGAGGAGGAGTGTCGCCCTGAAGAAGAGTGGCACAGTGACCAGGGGCACAGCGTGCAGCGCCAGACACCCGGGTTCGATCCTGACTACGGGTGCTGCCTGTACGGAGTTTGTACGTTCTCCCCGTGACCTGCGTGGGTTTACTCCGGGCGCTCCGGTATCCTACCACCCGCCAAAGACGTGCGTTTGTAGGTTAATTGGCTTCTGTAAATTGTCCCTAGTGTGTAAGATACAACTAGTGTATGGGTGATTGCAGGGCGGCGCGGACTCAATGGGCCGAAGGGCCTGTTTTCAGGCTACATCTCTAAACCTAAGGTTGTCTCGACTTGGAACATCCATCCATTCCCTCCACAGATGCTGCCTGACCCGCTGGGTTCCTCCAGCACAGTTTAGGATGAACTGAGTGCATTTTGAAAACAGCTAAAAATAATAAGATGCTTCAACTTTGAAATGTGGCGGTGGTAAATTCATCCTTGGTTGCTTGTGTGAATGATGCAACAGAGTACCATTTTGTACTGTGCACACAAATGTCAGTTCCAATGTCTTCAATTGAATCAAATATCAGTAATGATTTTGAACGTGGAACAGATACCTTACAGCATGTTAGCACAAGTGTCGAGGACACCTTTCCACTGTCACCCTCCTTTAACACCCTCCTGAATGATAAGTGTGAATACCACTGGTAGCACAGCAGTAGAGCTACTGCTTTACAGCGGCAGAGACCCGGGTTCGATCCTGACTACGGGTGCCTGTCTGTATGGAGTTTGTACGTTCTCCCCGCGACCTGCGTGTCTTATCTTCGAGATCTTCGGTTTCCTCCCACACTCCAAAGGCGTACAGGTTTGTTGGTTAATTGGCTTGGTGTAAATGTAAATTGTCCCTCGTGTGTGTAGGATAGTGTTAGTGTGCGGGGATCGCTGGTCTCAAGTTCCCATGTTCACAAATTTGCAGAGAAGAATTAGGCCATTCGGCCCATCGAGTCTACCTTGCCATTCAATCATGGCTGATCTCTGCCTCCTAATCCCATTTTCCTCCCCATAACCATTGATTCCCGTTCTAATCAAAAATTTGTCTATCTCTGCATAAAAAATATCCGCTGACGGCCTCCACAGCCCTCTGTGGCAATAAGTTCCACGGATTAACTACCCTCTGACCCGTAGTTCCTCCTCACCTCCTTTCTAAAAGCGCGCCCTTTAATTCTGAGGCTGTGACCTCTGGTCCTGGACTCTCCCACCAGTGGAAACATCCTCTCCACATCCACTCCATCTGTGCCTTTCATTATTCTGTAACTTTCAATGAGGTCCCCCCCATCCTCGGCACGGACTCGGTGGGCCGAAGGGCCTGTTTCAAGCGCTGTATCTCTAACTAAACTAAACTAGATACCTTACAGCATGTTAGTACAAATACTGAGGATCTGTTTTCACCCTTAACCCTGTTTTAACACCCTCCCTGTTTTAATACCACTCAATTATACTCACAATCTCAAGATTCAATGGTCAAGTCAATAGTGTTTTATTGTCATATGGCTTGAAATGGAACAATTTTGTATATATATATATATATATGGCAATTATAGTGCAAAAGTAAACAAAAATGTCCCCCTGACAATATAGTATCGAGTTTATTTGGAGGTTGTAGTATTTAATAGCTTGATAGTTGTAGGGAAGAGGCTGTTCCTGAAACTGGACGTTACAGTTTTCAGGCTCCTGTACCTTCTTCCCGATGGTAGGCGTGAGATGAGAGCGTGGCCAGGGTGGTGTGGGTCAGTGAGAGTGTGGCCAGGGTGGTGTGGGTCAGTGAGAGCGTGGCCAGGGCGGTGTGGGTCAGTGAGAGCGTGGCCAGGGTGGTGTGGGTCAGTGAGAGCGTGGCCAGGGCGGTGTGGGTCAGTGAGAGCGTGGCCAGGGTGGTGTGGGTCAGTGAGAGCGTGGCCAGGGTGGTGTGGGTCAGTGAGAGTGTGGCCAGGGTGGTGTGGGTCAGTGAGAGCGTGGCCAGGGTGGTGTGGGTCAGTGAGAGCGTGGCCAGGGTGGTGTGGGTCAGTGAGAGTGTGGCCAGGGTGGTGTGGGTCAGTGAGAGCGTGGCCAGGGTGGTGTGGGTCAGTGAGAGCGTGGCCAGGGTGGTGTGGGTCAGTGAGAGCGTGGCCAGGGTGGTGTGGGTCTCTGACGAGGCTGACTGACCTTTTGAGGCAGCGACTCCTGTCAATCCCTTCGATGGTGGGAAGGTTAGTACCCGTGATGGACTGCACAGTGTCCACCACTTTTTGCAATCATCTTCATTTGAAATTTGAGTTGCTGAGCCAGTCCGTGATGCAACCAGTCAATACCCTCTCTACTGTACACCTGTAGAAGTTCAAGAGAGTATTCGTTGGCCCACCAGAAGGTGTGAGCTAGAGGGAGAGGTTGAGCAGGCTGGGTCTCTATTTCATGGAGCGCAGGAGGATGAGGGGAGATCTTATAGAGGTGTACAAAATCATGAGAGGAATAGATCGGGTAGATGCACAGTGTCTTTTACCCAGAGTAGGGGTATCGAGGACCAGAGGACATAGGTTCACGGTAAAGGGGAAAAGATTTAATAGGAATCCGAGCGGGAACTTTTTCACACAGAGGGTGGTGGGTGTATGGAACAAGCTGCCAGAGGAGGTAGTTGAGGCTGGGCCTATCCCATCGTTTAAGAAACAGTTGGACAGGTACATGGATAGGACAGGTATATGGACCAAGCGCAGGCAAGTTGGACTAGGGTTGCTGGGACATTGTTGGCCGGTGTGGGCAAGTTGGGCCGAAGGGCCTGTTTCCACAAAGTATTACTCTATGACTCTATGACTTTATGACCAAATCTCACCGTACAAATCATTGATATTGATACGGTCCCACCCCCGCTGCCTTTGGAATCCCGTTAGTCAGTCTCCCAATGAGAAAATCAACTGATCATTTCTGCTCTCTGTTCATGTCCATTAATCACACTTGGATTGAGGGCCGCGTAGTGGCACAGCTGGTAGAGCTGCTGCCACACAGCGCCCGAGACCCAGGTTCGATTCTGACCTGGTGAGCTGTTTGTGTGGAGTTTGCACGTTCTTCCTGCGACCTCTTGGGTTTCCTCCGGGTGCTCCTGTGTCCTCCCACATCCCAAAGATGCCAGGGTGGCCGGTTAATCGGTGTCTAAATGTGATCTCCTTATCATGTATCATCGATACACTGTGGGTGGCTCGATTGTAATCATTTATTATCTTCCCACTGACAGGAAAGCCCACAACAAAAGCTTTTCACTGTACCCCAGCACACGTGACTATAAACTAAACTGTAAGCTGGCTGCAAATTGCCGTTAGTGTGTAGAGGGTGGATGAGAAAATAAAATAACATAGACCTAGTGTGAATGGGTGATCAATGGTCAGCGTGGTCTTGTTTGGCTGAAGGGACTGCTTCCATGCTGTGTCATTCAATCAATCAGTCCCATGCCATCAGCCTTCTTTGTTGCTGTGCCTTTATAAGATGCTGGGGTGAGGCCACATTTGGAGTATTGTGAGCAGTTTTAGGCCCCGTATCTGAGGAAGGATGTGCTGGTGTTGGTGAGGGTCCCAAGAATGATTGGGTTAACATCTGATGAGCATTTGACGGCACTGGGCCTGCACTCGCTGGAGTTTAGAAGAATGAGGGGGACCGCATTGAAACTTACCGAATAGTGAAAGGACTGGATAGAGTGGATGTGGAGAGGATGTTTCCAGCAGTGGGAGAGTCTAGGACCAGAGGGCACAGCCTCAGAATTAAAGGACGTACCTTTAGAAAGGAGATGAGGACGGATTTCTTTGGTCAGAGGGCGGTGAATCCGTGGAATTCTGTGGAGGTCAAGGCATTGGGTATTCTTAAAGCGGAGATTGACTGGTTCTTGATTAGGAAGGGTGTTAGTAAAAGTTATGGATGAAGGCACGAGAATGGGGTTGAGAGGGAAAAATAGATCAGCCATGATTGCATGGTGGAGCAGACTCGATGTACCGAATGACCTAATTCTGCTCCGCTGTCTTATAGTCTAGTCTCATAGTCTCATAGTCTTTTCGTAGCCTAATTACTGGGTACAAGCAATAAATGCTGGGCTAGTCAATGGAGAGGGTACAGAGGAGATTTACTAGAATGTTGCCTGGGTTTCAGCACTTAGGCTACAGAGAGAGGTTGAACAGGTTGGGTCTTTATTCTTTGGAGCGTAGAAGGTTGAGGGGGAACTTGATAGAGGTTTTTAAAATTTTGAGAGGGACGGACAGAGTTGACATGGGTAGGCTTTTCCCTTTGAGAGTGGGGAAGATTCCAACAAGGGGACATAGCTTCAGAATTGAGGGACAAAGGTTTAGGGGTAACATGAGGAGGAACTTCTTTACTCAGAGGGTGGTGGCTGTATGGAATGGGCTTCCGGTGGAAGTGGTGGAGGCTGGCTCGATTTTATTATTTAAGAGTAAATTGGATAGGTATATGGATAGGAGGGGATTGGAGGGTTATGGTCTGAGTGCAGGTAGATGAGACTAGGTCAGGGAGAATGGTCGGCGTGGACTGGTAGGGCCGGACAGGCCTGTTTCCATGCTGTAGTTGTTATATGTTGTTATATGTTAATTGATTCCTTGCAAAAGAAGAAATTCTTGCATTTCAATATCACCTTTAGACTTTAGACTTGATAGATATGGTATGAAGACCTTTGGGCCCACTGAGTCCACACCGACCAGCGATCACCCAGTACACCAGCAATACCCTACACACTTGGGACCATTTACAATTGTTTATACCCAAGCCAATTAACCTGCAACCCTGCACGTCTTTGGTGTGTGGGTGGGAGCACCCGGAGAAAACCCACGCAGTCACGAGAACATGCAAACACTGAACAGACAGCACCCGTAGTCAGGATGGAACCCAGGTCCCTGGCGATGTGAGGCAGCAACTCTACCGCTGCGTCCCACGTGATGCGTTTAAAATGTGATCCAAAGCCAATGCCGTGCCTTTGAACTATCACCACTGCTGTGATGCAGAAAATCTTCACACCTCAAGCTCTCAAATGGCTGGTGACCCAATCGGCAGTTTTTGTGATGTTAGTTTAAATCTGCACCGTGGACTGAGTGACTGAGATCGAACAACGTTCTCTCAGTACACTGCAGAGGAGTCACCCTCGATCCTAAGGTGGGGGAAGGGGGGGGGGGGGTATTTAATATGAACCTCGATTTATTTCAAGAGGACTAGAATATATAAACAGGGGTTTTGGAATACAAAAACATTGAATATTTCAGAATACAAAAATATTTAATATGAACCTCGATTTACTTCAAGATGGCTAGAATATAAAAACTGGGGTTTTAGAATATAAAAACAGCTGAGGCTCTGTATGGCACTGGTCAGACTGTGTTTGGAGTATTGTGAGAAATCTTGGTCCCCATATCTGAGGAAGGATGTGCTGGCTCTGGAGGTTGTTTACGAGAATGATCCCAAGAATGAGTGGGTTAACATATGATCAGCGTTTGATGGCACTATGGCCTGTACTCGCTGGAATTTAGGATGAGTGAGTGGGGTGGGGGGGGGGGGGGGGGGGGGAGGGAACCTCGTTGAAACTTACCGAATAGTGAAAAGCCTAGATAGAGTGGATGCGGAGAGGATGTTTCCACTAGTGGGAGACTCTACGACCAGAGGTCATAGCCTCAGGATTAAAGGACTTTCCTTTAGGTGGGAGATGAGGAGGAATTTCTTTAGCCAGCTGTTGGTGAATCTGTGGATTTCATCACCACAGAAGGCTGCCTCCCCAGAAGGATATTTTTAAGGCAGAGATAGATAGATTCTTGATTAGTATGGGTATCAGAGGTTATGGGAAGGGGGCAGGAGAATGGGGTTAAGAGGGAAAGATAGATCAGCCATGGTTGAATGGCAGAGTAAACTTGATGGGCCAAATGGCCTAATTCTTCTCCTATCACCTTATGAACCTGAGGGGTAACCTTTTTACACAAAGTGAGGTGGGCGTATGGAACGAGCTGCCGGAGGAAGTAGTTGAGGCAGGTACTATCACAACGTTTATGAAACGTTTAGACACGTACATGAATAGGATAGGTTTAGAGGGATATGGGCCAAATGCAGGCAGGTTGGACTAGTGCAGATGGGACATTTTGGTTGGTCTGGGCCAAGTTGGGCAGAAGGGCCTGTTTTCACGCTGTATGGCTATGTTTCTCTATCAGGCAGCATCTTTGGAGAACATGAATAGGTGATGTTTTGGGTTGCGACACTTCTGAATATCACCTATCCATGTTCTCCAGAGATGTTGTGTCCTTAATTGCAACTGTGACATTGGCATGATATTGGTAGGGTGGCACGGTGGTACGGTGGCGCAGCAGTAGAGTTGCTGCCTCACGGCGCTTGCAGCACCGGAGACCCGGGTTCGACCCTAACTGCAGGTGCTGTCTGTACGGAGTTTGTACGTTCTCCCCGTGACCGCGTGGGTTTTCTCCGAGATCTACGGTTTCCTCCCACACTCCAAAGACGTACAGGTATGTAGGTTAATTGGCTTGGTATAAGTGTAAATTGTTCCCAGTGTGTGTAGGATAGGCTTCTTCTTTCGTATGTCAACTACAACAATCCAAAGTGGTGATTGGTGCTTCAGAGTACAGTAGTTGACGCTTTGCTGCAAATGTTGCCAGTTCCGTAGAACGACCCAGGGTGGATGACGAGGACTCAAAGCAGCTCCCGCCCCGAGGGCAGTGTTAATGTGTGGGGTTCGCTGGTCGGTGCGGACTCGGTGGGCCGAAGGGCCTGTTTCCTTGCTGTATCTCTAAACTGAACTGACATTTACAGAATCCTTTACTAACTAGCACAGTGCCAAGGGCATGTCACTGTTGTCGGATGCAAGAGGTGACCTTTGCTCAGGCCCTTGAGTCCTGGCAACATCCTCGTAAATCTTCTCTGTGCCCTTTCCAGCTAATGTCCATGGCCATCTGTACCATAGAGTAAATGATGTAGATGTAGAAAACGTGAACAGTTAGTGTCCTGGCTTCTGAGTTGTTGAAATGGAGTATCTGCAGTGCAGCAGGTTAGATCGATCGCTCAAAGGTTTCCCCTTCAAGAAAATCAAATACACTTGTGTGTCCTTCAAGTCACTTCATGTAACCCTTGCATCCTCTCTCTCTCTCTATCCCTCCCCCTCCCTAGTCATCATAAATGTTTAGTTAGCTAGTTTAGTTTAGTTTATTGTCAGAGTGAAACACTTTTGTTGTGTTCTAACCAGTCAGCGGAAATACAGTACATGATTACAATCGAACCATTCGCAGTGTACAGATACATGATAAAGGGAATAACGTTTAGTGCAAGATAAAGCCAGCAAAGTCCGATCAAGGATAGTCCGAGGGTCTCCAAATGAAGTGGTTACTAGTTCAGTGATATGTGCATTGACACGGCAGCTGACTGTTCGGTCATGAGCAAAGACTTGTACGAAACAAAGTTCTCACAGACACCATTGTTCGAGAGTAAGGTCAAGTTGAGAACCTACTCCGGTGAAGCCTTGGAGACGTGCGGACAAATGAATTGTAAAGTTCAGTGTAATGGACAGTCAGTAACACTGCCCATCATAGTGGCCAGCTACAGAAATAAACCGACCCTCCTTGGAAAGGATTGGCTGCGTAAAATAAAATTAAACTGGAAGAACATTTTCAGCATTGATGTGTCCAAATCACGTCTTGAAAATGTCGTTAGCAAACACGCTGAAATATTTGCTGACAGTTACACGGGAATAACAGGATACTCTGCACACATTCGACTGCAGCAAGATGCGACACCTGTATATTATCGACCAAGACCGGTACCATATGCGCTAAAGCAACAAGTGGAGGAAGAACTCAACAGGTTGGAGCGGAATGGAGTACTCGTGAAGACAGACCAGAGCAACTGGGCAACGCCAGTTGTGGCTGTGCTTAAGGCTGACAAAACTGTTCGACTATGCGGTGACTACAAAGTCACAATCAACCAAGTTGTTGATGACGAACAGTATCCTTTGCCAACCTCGCAGGATCTGTATGCAGAACTTAGCGGAGCAAGAGTCTTCACTAAGCTGGATTTGTCTCATGCTTATGCCCAACTCAATGTTGACAAAGAAAGTCAGCAGTGCTTGACCATCAACACACATAAGGGCTTGTATTCATACACAAAGCTGCCCTATGGTGTGAAATCTTCCCCGAAAATCTTTCAGTCCGTCATGGACAAAATGTTGCAAGGCATTCCGAACTGTGTGTGCAACCAGGATGATCTACTGATATTCACAGTGGGCATGGAAGAACATCTGGAGATACTCGAGCAAGTTCTCACACGATTGAACTGCCACAACGTAAAATTACGAAAGAGCAAATGTGCGTTTGCACAATCAGAGGTGGTCTACCTTGGACTCAAAGTAGATTCCAACGGACTGCGCCCAGTGAAGGCGAAAATTGAAGCAATTGTGAATGCTCCAACGCCCAACAATGTGACAGAGCTACGATCATTCCTTGGGATGGTGCAATTCTATGCACGATTCCTTCCAGATTTAGCAACCGTGCTAAAGCCACTACATCATCTGTTACAAAAGGATGAGAATTGGATGTGGGGAAAGGAACAACAACATGCATACGACATCTGCAAGAAAAACCTGACAAGTGACAAACTCCTTGTTCACTACGACACGACGCGCGAGATGAAACTTGCTTGTGATGCTTCAAGTTATGGTGTAGGTGCAGTGATTTGCCACGTAATGGATGACGGACAGGAAAAGCCTATTGCTTTTGCCTCCCGCACCCTATCACCAAGTGAGCGCAACTATGCACAGATAGAGAAGGAAGCACTCAGCATTGTGTTCGGAATCAAGAAATTCCACCAGTTTCTTCTTGGCAGACCATTCACCCTTGTGACTGATCACAAACCACTACTCACGATACTGGGTCCCAAGTCAGCTATACCTTCCATGGCGGCATCAAGGATGCAGCGCTGGGCAATTCTGTTGTCCCAGTATGACTACAAGGTGGAGTACAGAAGCTCCAAATGCAACGCAGTCGCAGATGCGTTGTCCCGATTGCCCCATGAGAACTCTGATGTGGGAAGCGAGAACTCAATCTACACACTGCAAGTCGTAGATGAAGACTTTCCAGTGACTGCAACAGAAATTGCAGCTGAAACAGTGAAGGACACTGTGCTGAAGAGTGTTTATGAACAGACATTGAATGGTTGGACTGAAGTCGAGAGTGGATCAAACTCGGAACTGAAGCCTTTCTATAATCGACGACACGAATTATCATGCGAGCAGGGATGCATAAAGTGGGGTTATAGAGTGGTTGTACCAGAGTCTTTAAGAAACAAGATTATGTACGAACTTCATGCCGAACATCCTGGCATAGTTAGCATGAAGTCAATTGCTAGAAGTTTTGTGTATTGGCCTGGTATAGACAGTGACATTGAGTCACTGGTGAGCAAATGTAGCGTGTGTCAAGATTGCCGCAGTAAACCACCAAAACCCTGGTCATGGCCAAGTAGACCGTTTCAGAGAGTTCAGGTAGACTTTTGTGAAAAGGGTAATGATAATTTTCTGGTGCTAGTAGATAGTCATTCCAAATGGATTGAGGCTAAGCATATGGGGTCAAGCACTACTGCTGAGCATACCATAGACGAATTGAGATCAATTTTTGCATGTCATGGTTTACCAGAAGAACTTGTTTCTGATAACGGACCTCAGTTTCGTTCAGAACAGTTCAAACAGTTCATGCAGCGTAACGGGGTAAAACACACACTTGTTCCTCCGTACCATCCAGCCTCCAATGGGGCGGCGGAAAGGTCTGTTAGAGTAGTCAAAGAGGCTCTCAAGAAACAGGTTTTGCAGGGTAGTTCAAAGCTCAGCATGAAACATCGTTTGGCTAGTTTCTTGCTGAAGTACAGAACTTCACCACACACAACTATGGGTTATTCACCTGCAGAACTGTTGATGAAGAGAAGGCTAAGAATACGCCTAAGTCTAGTTCAACCCAATTTGGCCTCGAGAGTTGAGCAAAAACAGTTAAGTCAAAAACACCACTTTGACTTCCACAAAAAGGAGAGGAACTTCAAGCCAGATGAGCAAGTTCGTGTGCTCAGTCCTCCCAACAAGTCCAGTCGAGACAAATGGGATGTTGGGAAAATAGTGGAAGTGTGTGGAACAAAAAGATACTTAGTGGATGTTGGAGACAAGATCAAAAGTGTTCACGTGGATCAAATGATTCCAGCCAAAGACGAACCGAAAACTGAGCATGAATTCCTAATCCCTGAGTATTCATCTGAAAGTGAGTTAGAAAAGACTATTGTGGTTGATACACAAAATTCAGTGAGTACAGATAAAGCAACAGACTTCTCTAGTCAAGGTCAGCGTACTAACATAGAGCCAAACAAGCTAACAGTTGAGTCTACACGTACATCTGTTATGCCTGTTGCACCTGTTACTGTTAAACGATCAGGCAGGAACTGCAAACCAGTAATTAGGTTAAATTTGTAAATATGGTTAAAAGTATTGATGTAAATCAAGTATCACAATACCAAAATTGTAACTGAGTACTTGGATTTAATACTTAAAAAAAGGGAGAGCAGTGTAATGTATTCATGCATATTCATGTGCCATGTTAATGAGTGGGCGTTCCTTGAGCTAGGAATGCTGGGTAAATAAAGGCTGGTGTGATTCAGGCAACTAACGTGTGAGTGTACTTTATCTTTATGCCGTGTTGAACATAACAAAATTGGCGACGAGGACGGGATTGTGGAGGAGACTGAGTTTGTTTGCATAGCTTTTGTACTGCTAAGTTTTAGGTGCTTTGCTACACCAGAACAGGCAGGAAATCTGAGCTTGTGCAAAGAAAAAAAAAACCTCTCCTCGAGGGACAAAATGGCGGCATCCACGGGCTATATCGGAAGCCTGGGCATCTTTGACAAAAGTAGAGAGCCGTTCAGCTCCTATATGGAGAGAGCAAACATGTTCTTCATGGCAAACAACATCACAGAGACCAGTGGTGAAGGAGAGGTAGTGGCTGAAACAAACAGGGCCGTTCGTGAACGCATGAAAGCGATTCTGCTGACGGTGATCGGACCTGAAGTGTACGGCACACTTGTGAATATCCTTGCGCCCATAAAGGCAAAAGATGTGCCATTCTGTGACATTAGAAAGAAGTTGGAGGAGCACTTCAACCCAAAGCCTCTGGAAATTGCAGAAAGCTACAAATTCGGCACGAGAAACCAGAAGCAAAACGAGACAATCAGTGAGTACATTGTTGCCTTGAAAAAGTTAACGTTGCACTGTAACTTTGGAGCCTTTCTTGAACGCGCACTACGCGACAGATTTGTTTGTGGTCTAGTGCACGAACGAATTCAGTCCAGACTCATGAGCACTCCTGATCTTACGTTTGAGATAGCATGCAAGATTGCTACTACAATGGAGATGGCATCAAAGAATGCTCGCGAGTTTCGTTCACCACATACTGCAGTGGCCGTGTACACACACAAAGCAGCGCCTATGGCCAAACCAAAAGAGGCCAAACTGAAACCAAAATATGGTGGGGAGCCGAGTGCAGCCAGTTGTTATCGTTGCAACGGTAAACACCCATCCCAATCCTGTCAGTTCAAAACAGCTAAGTGCTATAACTGCCAGAAGAAAGGTCATATCGCCTCAGCATGTCGGGCCAAGCTTACATTGGGAAACACACGACAACACCAGAAAGGAGTTCACAACTTAGAGATGAACCCGGATGACAATGAACTTGGGTTGTACATCATTCATGCAACTGATGTCAATAAGCCTACAACCAGCCAAGACAAGGACTTTCGAATTAAACTATTGGTTAATGAACAGTTAATTGTAGTGCAAGATAAAGCCAGCAAAGTCCGATCAAGGATAGTCCGAGGGTCTCCAAATGAAGTGGTTACTAGTTCAGGATTATAGACAATAGACAATAGACAATAGACAATAGGTGCAGGAGTAGGCCATTCAGCCCTTCGAGCCAGCACCGCCATTCAATGCGATCATGGCTGATCACTCTCAATCAGTACCCCGTTCCTGCCTTCTCCCCATACCCCCTCACTCCGCTATCCTTAAGAGCTCTATCCAGCTCTCTCTTGAAAGCATCCAACGAACTGGCCTCCACTGCCTTCTGAGGCAGAGAATTCCACACCTTCACCACTCTCTGACTGAAAAAGTTCTTCCTCATCTCCGTTCTAAATGGCCTACCCCTTATTCTTAAACTGTGGCCCCTTGTTCTGGACTCCCCCAACATTGGGAACATGTTTCCTGCCTCTAATGTGTCCAATCCCCTAATTATCTCATATGTTTCAATAAGATCCCCCCTCATCCTTCTAAATTCCAGTGTATACAAGCCCAATCGCTCCAGCCTTTCAACATACGACAGTCCCGCCATTCCGGGAATTAACCTAGTGAACCTACGCTGCACGCCCTCCATAGCAAGAATATCCTTCCTCAAATTTGGAGACCAAAACTGCACACAGTACTCCAGGTGTGGTCTCACCAGGGCCCGGTACAACTGTAGAAGGACCTCTTTGCTCCTATACTCAACTCCTCTTGTTGTGAAGGCCAACATTCCATTGGCTTTCTTCACTGCCTGCTGTACCTGCATGCTTCCTTTCATTGACTGATGCACTAGGACACCCAGATCTCGTTGAACTCCCCCTCCTCCTAACTTGACACCATTCAGATAATAATCTGCCTTTCTATTCTTACTTCCAAAGTGAATAACCTCACACTTATCTACATTAAACTGCATCTGCCATGTATCCGCCCACTCACACAACCTGTCCAAGTCACCCTGCAGCCTTATTGCATCTTCCTCACAATTCACACTACCCCCCAGCTTAGTATCATCTGCAAATTTGCTAATGGTACTTCTAATCCCTTCGTCTAAGTCATTAATGTATATCGTAAATAGCTGGGGTCCCAGCACCGAACCTTGCGGTACCCCACTGGTCACTGCCTCCCATTCCGAAAGGGACCCATTTATCCCCACTCTTTGCTTTCTGTCTGTCAACCAATTTTCTATCCATGTCAGTACCCTACCCCCAATACCATGTGCCCTAATTTTGCCCACTAATCTCCTATGTGGGACCTTGTCGAAGGCTTTCTGAAAGTCGAGGTACACCACATCCACTGACTCTCCCCTGTCAATTTTCCTAGTTACATCCTCAAAAAATTCCAGTAGATTTGTCAAGCATGATTTCCCCTTCGTAAATCCATGCTGACTCGGAATGATCCCATTACTGCTATCCAAATGCTCAGCAATTTCGTCTTTTATAATTGACTCCAGCATCTTCCCCACCACTGATGTCAGACTAACTGGTCTATAATTACCTGTTTTCTCTCTCCCTCCTTTCTTAAAAAGTGGGATAACGTTTGCTATCCTCCAATCCACAGGAACTGATCCTGAATCTATAGAACATTGAAAAATGATCTCCAATGCTTCCACTATTTCTAGAGCCACCTCCTTAAGTACCCTGGGATGCAGACCATCAGGCCCTGGGGATTTATCAGCCTTCAGTCCCATCAGTCTACCCAAAACCATTTCCTGCCTAATGTGGATTTCCTTCAGTTCCTCCATCACCCTAGGTTCTCTGGCCCCTAGAACATTTGGGAGATTGTGTGTATCTTCCTCAGTGAAGACAGATCCAAAGTAACGGTTTAACTCGTCTGCCATTTCTTTGTTCCCCATAATAAATTCCCCTGTTTCTGTCTTCAAGGGACCCACATTTGCCTTGACTATTTTTTTTCTCTTCACGTACCTAAAAAAACTTTTGCTATCCTCCTTTATATTATTGGCTAGTTTACCCTCGTACCTCATCTTTTCTCCCCGTATTGCCTTTTTAGTTAACTTTTGTTGCTCTTTAAAAGAGTCCCAATCCTCTGTCTTCCCACTCTTCTTTGCTATGTTATACTTCCTCTCCTTAATTTTTATGCTGTCCCTGACTTCCCTTGTCAGCCACAGGTGTCTCTTACTCCCCTTAGAGTCTTTCCGCCTCTTTGGAATAAATTGATCCTGCAACCTCTGCATTATTCCCAGGAATACCTGCCATTGCTGTTCTACCGTCTTCCCTGCTAGGGCCTCCTTCCAGTCAATTTTGGCCAGCTCCCGCCTCATGCCTCTGTAATCCCCTTTGCTATACTGTAATACCGACACTTCCGATTTTCCCTTCTGCCTTTCCATTTGCAGAGTAAAACTTATCATGTTGTGATCACTGCCTCCTAATGGCTCTTTTACCTCTAGTCCCCTTATCAGATCAGGATCATTACACAACACTAAATCCAGAATTGCCTTCTCCCTGGTAGGCTCCAGTACAAGCTGTTCTAAGAATCCATCTCGAAGGCACTCTACAAACTCTCTTTCCTGGGGTCCATTTCCAACCTGATTTTCCCAGTCTACCTGCATGTTGAAATCTCCCATAACCACCGTAGCATTACATTTTTGACTCGCCAATTTTATCTCCTGATTCAACTTGCACCCTATGTTGTTCACTAGTTGTTGGTAGGATGGTTCAGTTGCCTGATAACAGCTGGGAAGAAACTGTCCCCGAATCTGGAGGTGAGCGTTTTCACACTTCTATACCTTTTGCCCAATGTGAGAGAGGGAGAAGAGGGAGTGGCCGGGGTGTGACTTGTCCTTGATTATGCTGCTGGCCTTGACGGGGCAGCGTTTCATTGTCATCATCCGTATCACTTATTATTACCCAGCCCACAGACAACAATGGACCAGTGTGGGCTCTACCTTTCCATGTTTATCATTACTTTTTTGCATATCTTGAATTCATTTGTTCTACATCTTTTTGTGTCACCGCCTATATCTCTCTTTTCCCTCTCCCCCGGATCTGTCTGAAGAAGGGTCTCAACCCGAAACATCACCTATTCCTTTTCTCCAGAGATGCTGCCTGACCCGTGGAGTTACTCCAGCTTATATCGTGTTATTACTCCGTGTCTGCCATCGGTTAAAAACAGCATCCTTCCAACACAACTAAATCTGTGGCACAGAAGGTGGTACACCCCATTGTGTCCATTCCTGTCAAAGGTGGATATTGAGATCATCTCACTTGTTTTTATAGCAAGGAGCCACACAGGAGACTGTGTGACACATTGTCCATGTTAGTTCTAGAGAAGCATAACCTTTGTTCTCATGCCTCTTCTCACTATCACCCTACAATGAACTCCATTTCACATGTGCCCATCTCACAGTTCGTCTGAGATCAGAGGGCGGTACGGTGGCGCAGCGGTAGAGTTGCTGCCTCACAACGCCAGAGACCCTGGTTCGACCCTGACTACGGGCGCCGTCTGTACGGAGTTTGTACGTTCTCCCCGTGACCTGCGTGGGTATTCTCCGAGATCTCCGGTTTCCTCCCACACTCCAAAGACGTACGTCCTGGTTTGTCGGTTATCTGGCTTGATAAAAATGTAAAATTGTCCCTAGTGTGTGTCGGGTGGTGTTAATGTGCGGGGATGGCTGGTCGGCCTGGACTCGGTGGGCCGAAGGGCCTGTTTCCGTACTGTATCGCTAAACTAAACGAATGGAAAAAAAAATCAGAGAAACCTTCACAGAGTTTCACGGAGAGCTTGAAAACTTTCCAAACATCTTCTGTGGGTAAATGAAGAAAATAAATCTCTGGTTTTCTGAATTCAGCTCAAGACCTCTGATTAACAAATGCTAATATCTGCTCAAAGTCTGGCTGGCACAGAGAGCGCTTGCCTCCACTGCTATCACCTAGGAGCAGCACTGCAAAAGAGCTCCCTTTAACATATTTTATGTTTCCTTGGTGACTGGGCTTCCAGAATGAATAGCTTGAGTTTCTAATCTTTCTCCCTTACACACCCCTTTCAGGGCCCTTTACATTACTTTTTTGGTTTGCTAATTAATCATAATTAACGACGTGATAAACGTTCCCTTTTTGGTGGTTTTCTTAACGCGCATTAATCAGGAAAGCAGAAGCAAAAGGCAGAGCCATTTAACTTGGAGCTAATGATGTGTGGTAGGGAGAAACGTTAATAGACGATTGCAGGGATAGGGTATTGTAGAATGAAAAGAGAGGTCCATGGGGCATGCACTTCAATGTTCAACATTTGGCCCAAATGTCCTGCATGTGCCCAATAAACTCCACAAAAGGGCCTTATATTCCCCACCAACAATGGCAACAGCGAGGGCTTTCATACAGAGTCATTGCAAATATATAGGGTGGCACGGTGGCACAGCGGTAGAGTTGCTGCCTCACAGCTCCAGAGACCCAGGTTCGATCCTGACTAAGGGTGCTGTCCATACGTCCAGAGTTTGTACATTCTCCCTGTGACCGCGTGGGTTTTCCCCGGGTGCTCCGGTTTCCTCCCACATTCCAAAGACGTACAGATTTGTCGGTTAATTGGCTTCAGTACAGATTGTAAATTGTCCCTGGTGTGTAGGATAGTGCTGGGGTAGGGGATCACTGGTTCGCGCGGATTCGATGGGCCGAACAGTCTGTAACCACCCGTATCTCTAAACTCAACATAAACAGGCCCAGGTGTAGTCGTGGAGTCAATCAGCACGGAAACAGGCCCTTCAACCCATCTCACCCATGCTGACCAACATGCTCCTTCTAAGCTAGTCCATGTGCCTGCTTTTTGCCCAGATTCCTCCATACCTTTCCTGTCCATGTACCTGTCCAAATGTCTTTAAATGTCATTAATTTAGTTTAGTTTAGTTTAATTTAGTTTAGTGTACCTGTACCAGGTAGAGTGAAAAGCTTTTTTTTGCGTGCCAACTAGTCAGCGGAAAGACAATACATGATTACAATCCAGCCGTCCACAGTGTACAGATAAAGAAATAAGGTAAATAACGTTTAATGCAAGAAAAAGTTCAGTAAAGCAGATTAAAGATAGTCTGAGGGTCTTCAACATGGTAGATTGTGGCTCAGAACTTTAGCATTAAAGCACAGGACATTATAATACTTGCCACAACTACCACCTCTGGCAGCTCGGTCAAAATACCCACCACCCTCTGAATGTAACAGTTGCTCCTCAGGTTCCAATTCAAAATTTCCCCTCTCACCTTAAACATATATCCTCTGGTTCCTGATTCCCCTATGGGTAAAAGGCTTCATGCATTCACTCTATCTATGCCCCTCGTGATTTTATATACCGCTATAAGATCACCCATCAGCCTCCTGCGCTCCAAGAAATAAAGCCCTAGCCTGCTCAACCTCTCCCTGTACCTCAGGCCCTCAAGTTCTTGTGAATCTTCTCTACACATTTTCCAGATGAACAATATCCTTCCCATCCCTCTGACCAGCATCTACAGTTCTTTCCTACACACAACATCCTTCCTATAGCAGGGTGACCACGCCCTCCAGTGACCAAACCTCTGTTGGATCATAAAGTCATAAGGAGTAGAATTAGGCTATTCGGCCCATCAAGTTGACTCAATTTGACATTCAATCATGGCTAATCTATCTCTCCCTCCTAACTCCATTCTCCTGCCTTTTCCCCATAACCTCTGACACCCATCACTCCTTGGTCACCTGCACTCCAAGTAGGGTTGCCAACTTTCTAACTCCCAAATAAGGGACAAAAGGTGACGTCACCGCCCACCCAGCCAGCAGCCATGTGCTCCCGCAGTCAATGGCGGCTGACCGGGCCGGGAGGCGGGTTGCTATGCAACCTCTGTTCGACGAACACACTCAGCCACGCTCCCCGAACACACTCTGTTAGCCTACAGTGTCCGGGCCTACAGCGGCCCCCGGGCCTACAGTGTCCGGGCCTACAGCGGCCCCCGGGCCTACAGCGCCCATGGGGCCTAATATGGGACAAGGGCGGTCCAATTTAGCCCAATATACGGGATGTCCCAGCTCATAAGGGACTGTTGGCAACCCTAACTCCAAGGAATAAAGTTCTTTTCAAGAGCTTTTCACAGGCTTTAGTTTTGATTTCTCCCTGGGAGTGGAAACAACACCTTTGTTTGAAAATCCACAACACCAACAACATTCCCTATGAGGAACCATCTATGGGGAAGGGAATTTTGACTCGCCTTCCATTCCCAAACTGACCTTTCCATCCTGGGCCTCCACCACATGCAAATTGGAGGAACAGCACCTCATATTTCGCTTGGGAAACTCAGCGGTGTGAATGGTCTCGACCCGAAACATCACCCATTCCTTCTCTCCAGAGATGCTGCCTGATCCGCTGTTACTCCAGCATTTTGTGTCTATCTTGGGAAATTTGGATCTAATTTTGCAAGGTGAGAAAGGGTTAATTAATAATCCTATTGTAAATTAATCTTTAGGGATGAACAACATGATATAACAGAAGGTAGACATAAAATGTTGGAGTAACTCAGCGAGTCTGGCAGTATCTCAGGAGAGAAGGAATGGGTGACGTTTCGGGTCGAGATCTTTCTTCAGACTGATGAATGTTGCTTTGAATTTGAAAGCATTATAGTTCAAGACACTGAAACTGGGGTCAGAAACCTTAACTAAGGAAACTACGAAGATACAATGGGAGAGTTCGACTTTAGTCTTTAGAGATACAGCGCGGAAGCAGGTCCTTCGGCCCACCAAGTCTGCATTGGCCAGCTATCAAGAGAGAGCTAGATAGAGCTCTTAAGGATAGCGGAGTCAGGGGGTATGGGGAGAAGGCAGGAACGGGGTACTGATTGAGAATGATCAGCCATGATCACATTGAATGGCGGTGCTGGCTCAAAGGGCCGAATGGCCACCTCCTGCACCTATTGTCTATCACCCCTTTCACTAGCACTATGCTACACACTAGGAACAAATTATAATTTTACTGAAGCCAATTAACCTACATGTCTTTGGAGTGCGGGAGGAAACCGGAACACCCGGAGAAAACCCACGCGGTCACAACGCACAAACTCCGTTCAGCAGCAATGGAGGTCAGTATCGAACCCGGGTCTCTGGCACAGTAAGGCAGCAACTTGACCACTGTGTCACTGTGCAGGCCTCATAAGGTTAGCTGTTGTTGAATGAGGGAATATGTTGAAAGATTGTACGAGCGCACAGAATGGCTAGCGTCTAAAGAAATCATTTCAAGACCCAGAAACTCAAAAGGAAAAGTGGTTCATCCATGCCAGTCAAGATAAATTAAAGAGAGCATTAAATCAAAGGATGAAGCTTATAAGGCTGCCAGAAATAGCAGTGGGTCTGAGTAGTGGGAGCATTTCAAAGCTTGGCAAAAAACTAAGAAACTGATTAAAAAAGGTAAGATCGAACCTGTGGGTATACAGAGCAAGAAACGTCTAAATCTATATACTAAACTCTCGTTTGTTTGATTGCTGGTTTAAATCGAAGGTGGACACAAAATGCTGGAGTAATTCAATGGGGCAGGCAGCATCTCGGGAGAGAAGGAATGGGTGACGTAATGGTTCAAGACCCTTCTTCATACTGATCTTTGTGGGGTTGTTAGGCTGTGACTGACGGATTGCCACAGGGATCCACGCTTGGATCCTATCTATTCATATTCCACGTCATTGAATCGTCCGAGAGGGCCGACATTTTTCCAGGTTCATTGTTAATGAGTAGAGCTATGAGCAGAGAAGAGGATGTGAACAGGGGACCCAAAGAGCTGGAGTAACTCAGCGGGTTGGTCAGCATCTCTGGAGAACATCGACAGGCGACGTTTCGGGTCGGGAGACTGAAGAGGAGAGATGGATGAGCTGAGGGGTTGGCCTGGACTGGACTGGACTGGAATAGGGCACATGTTTTAACACATGGAAAATCTCTGCATATAAAGGGGCGGTCACGGTGACGCAGCGGTAAAGTTGCCGCCTTACCAGCGCTTGCAACGCCGGAGACCCGGGTACGATCCCAACTACGGGCGCTGTTTGTACGGAGTTTGTATGTTCTCCCCGTGACTGCGTGGGTTTTCTCCGAGATCTCCGGTTTCCTCCCACACTCCAAAGACGTGCTGGTTTGGAGGTTAATTGCCTTGGTATAAGTTTAAATTGTCCCCAGTGTGTGTAGGATAGCGTTAGTGTGCGGGGATCGCTGGTCGGTGCGGACTCGGTGGGCTGAAGGGCCTGTTTCCATGCTGTATTTCTGAACTAAAAAACGAAAAAAATAAGCTAAACATGAAAGGCGGTGTACTCTTTAAATGGTGATGTTAGTGATGAATGGAATTCAGATGGACTTGTACAGAAGTCACTGGTCAACATGCAGGTACAATTGATTCGGATTGCAAATGGTATATTGGCCTTTATTGTGAGAGGGTTTATTTACAGGAGTAAAGATGTCTTACTGCAATTGCAACATAGAACATTGAACAGTACAGCACAAGAACAGGCCCTTCGGCCCATAATGACCATGCCAAACATGATGCCAAGACCATCTCTTATCTGCCTGTGCATGATCTATATTCCTCCATTCCCTGCATATCCATATGCCTATCCAAAGGCCTCTTAAATGTAATCGTATCTGTCTCAACCATCAGCCGTGGCTGATCATTTTTGGCACTCACCACCCTTTATGTACACAAAGTTGCCCGGCCCATTTTGGATCCTGGGAAAAAAGGTTCTGACTGTCTACCCTGTCTACGCCTCATAATTTTATATACCTCGAATGGCCTAATTCTACTCCTATTCCTCATGACCTTAAAACGCCTGTATCCACCAGAGTTAAGAAGGTCGCTCTGAAACTCTAAAACAATTCTTTCAGAGCTTGATAGGCGGTAGATCGAACAGTGTTTCCCCCGGCAGAGAGGTCGAGACCAAGTGCTCACAATTTCGGAATAAGGAGGGAGCTGTTGTTGAGTGAGGCAAGGAGAGATGGCTTTGAGTAGAGGCAGATAAATCTCTGGAATTCTCTGCTCTCAAGGGCCGTGGAGACTAAGTCATTGCATTCATTTATCACGGAGACTGACAGAGCTGTGGATATTAGAGGAATCAAGGTGGTACGAGTGCAGTGTGGGGAATCGGTGCTGATGTGGACCATCGGGTGTGATCTTGATTAATGGTCTTGCAGGTTTAAAGGGCCACATTGCTTTCTCATACTCCCATTTCTTCTATTCTAATGTTCTTCCAAAACCCTGCTGTTCTTTTTATTTAACCCCTTTCACTCACTTTGACCATCCACCCCGTTTCGGCCCGAATGGAGTGAGTTCGGGGCTCGTCTCCACGAAGACCAGGAGCCGGAAGGCGGAGGGAGTTGGCGATGGAAGCTGGACAAAGGGCTGGTCTTACCTTCCCGTGTTCTCTGGGTCGGCTGCCCGAGCGAGGTGCCCCTGGGCACCAATGCTGGCGGCTGAAGGTGGCCGGGCACGGAGAGGGACGGCAGTTCGTTGGACGATCCAGATGGAGGCGATGGCAGGAACGGGCCTTTGCGGCCATCTGTGAAAATGGCGCCACAACCTGGCGGCTTATAGACTCGGTGGGTTGTTTCTACACATTCTTTTTTTTCTGTATACAAATCAGTAAGATTATTGCCACACGTAGGTACAATTGCCTACCGGGGTTATACTAACGTATGCCAATAATCTTACTGATCTGTAGGCCGAAATAAATAATTCCACTGTAGCCTGGTACACGTGATAATAAAAGGACCATTGAACCATTGAACCTGCTCTGCACTGCAATGGCTTCTCATCATCTTCTCTATACTAAAACTCTCGTTTATTTGGGGAGGGGGGGAGGAGAGAGTGCTGCACCAATGCAGGAGAGATTTGGGCCCAATGGGTCCACTTGGTCTAGTAGAACATATTACTGTACAGCACTGTACAGCACAGGGACAGGCCCTTCGGCCCACAATGTCTATGTTGCACATGGTGGCAAGGTAAACTAATCTCCTCTGCCTGCACTTGTCCACATCTCTCCAATCCCTGCATATTTAAAAGCCTCTTAAACACCACTATGGCACTGTATCTGCCTCCAACCCCCCCCCCCTTCTACAGTAGCACATTCCACCCACCCACCACCACATGTAAAAAAACATGCCCCACATGTATCCTTTAAACTTTGCCCCTCTCATCTTAAAGCTATGCCCTCTAATCTTGTGTAGGAAGGAACTGCACATGCCGGTTTATACCGAAGGTAGACACTGCTGGAGTAACTTGGCGGGGTCAGGCAGCATCTCTGGAGAAAAGGAATGAAAGAAAGGGAATTCCTTTCCTCCATAGGTGTGGTGTGGCACAGCGGCACAGTGGTAGAGTTGCAGCCTTGCATCGCTTACAGCGCCAGAGACCCGTGTTCGATCCCGACTACGGGTGCTTTTCTGTACAAAGTTTGTACGTTCTCCCCGTGACCTGCGTGGGTTTTCGCCGAGAACTTCGGTTTCCTCCCACACTCTAAAGACGTGCAGGTTTGCAGGTTAATTGGCTTGGTGTAAATGTACATTGTCCCTAGTGTGTGCAGGATAGTGTTAGTGTGCGGGGATCGCTAGTCGGTGCAGACTCGTGATAGATGGTCGGCATGGACTCGCTGGCCCGAAGGGCCTGTTTCTGCACTGTCTCTGTAAACGAAATAGATTAGATTAGATTAGATTAGAGGTACCGCGCGGAAACAGGCCCTTTCGACCCGCCGGGTCCGCGCCGACCAGCGATCCCCGCACATTAACACTATCCTATACCCACTAGGGACAATTTTTACATTTACCAAGTCAATTAACCTACATACCTGCACGTCTTTGAAGTGTGGGAGGAAACCGAAGATCTCGGAGAAAACCCACGCAGGTCACGGGGAGAACGTACAAACTCCGTACAGACGGCGCCCGTAGTCGGGATTGAACCCGGGTCTCCGGCGCTGCATTCGCTGTAAGGCAGCAACTCTACCGCTGCGCCACCGTGCCGCCAAATAAAACTACACATAGCTGGGGAAAAGGTTCTGACTGTCTACTCTGTCTATGTCTGTCGATCAAGATCTTAATATTAAAATCCTTCCCTTGATTCTCCTGTCCATCTGTCCCAATTCTACTCAAGATGGAATACAATCGGTGAAGGATAAACTCAGTCCAGTACATAAAATCAATCCCACTCACTTACCATGGTGTGCACAAGCTTAATTGACAAGGGAATTACTTAACGATCTCCACTCTGCCTGGCTACAACATTGTCACCATGTGCAGCCTTGTAATAAATACTGCTGTTTAAATAATGGATCGGACATTTACTTCCTGGCTCAGAATACTAAAATGATTCACCTATTTCAATGGTTCAATGGTGCTTTTATTGTCACACGTGCCAAGTGCTGCTACAGTGAAATTATTTTCCATACAAACAGTCTAGTAGAGTATTGCCAAAGCCCCGATCCTCAATTAGCAAGTGTACAGAAATGGTCCACTGAGCCCGCACGCAAGAGGCCCCATGTTTTGGCGCCATTTTCAAAGTCTACGCTCTGGTTCTTGTGAGCGGTGCCCGTTCCAGGCGAGCCCCAGGCTGCCGAGATGGCCTCCAGCCATCTCCTTCCATAGACGCCACCTCCCCCTCCTCGCCCGTCCGCTTTGGTTCCCCGGTGGTGCCGCCCGCGGCCGACCTCGAGGGCACAGTTGGCCAGACCGCGGTTCCCTCTCCTCTCCTCCCGGCCGCGCTCCTCGCCCGTCGCGTCCGGCGTCGCCAGCTCCATCCTCCCGCTCTCTGGTCTTGGGGGGAATGAGCAGGGGCTGGCTGGATGACTACTTCCTACAGGCCGTGATTCACCAGGTCTGCCGGCTCGGTCGTCGTGGCTACCCCTCGAGGTCGAGGTTGACGGTCTACGTTCCGATGTCAGAACGAAGACGCCTGTGCGTGTGTTTGTTTAACGTGTACTTGATGTTGCACTCCAAGAAGCACACGGTCCTTCACAAATCAATCAACTCATTCCAATGGCAAGGGAACCAAGACGATTGGAGCTGATAGATCTGTTGCAGCCTTCATCCTCCTTCACAGCCGTTGAGTTCAAGATAACTTTGTCCGCCTGGTCCGCCGTTGAGGTCTTGTCGGTTGGATCGTTCTTAGTCTGGACCCTCATCCTCGACCTTACCGCCATGGGTGGCCCTACCAGAAGCTAGTGCTTCCCACGGCATCGCCCTCGGAATCATGGGGGCACGCAAGCCTCTTCACCACGACAAGGTGAACGATCCGAAGAGGCCCAGCTCGGTGGGCTCCCCCTGAAGCCACGATCCGCTGAGTCTTGAGTTCGGCCACGTACGGGCCACGGCCCTCTGGGAACTTTGGCCACACGCGGCCTCCGGATTTACTGCTTGTCCACGTATTAGTAAACAGACTTGCCAATTGCACTCTACAGTTGACACTGTGACCACAGGTGTCGCGAGGGCTGGTACCCAATAAACCAAGGGCTTGGGCCTGTTGAAGGAGTGCAGAAGGTGTCGATCAATTGATTCGGAAAATCAAAATCATCTTGGAACCATTCCATGAATTAATCTTCCCACATAGTTAATGCTAATTCGACTTGTTGGAAACGTCCGCAAATACCATATTTTACACGCATTCTAATTTCCTGAGCAGAAACAAAGAGCTGCAGGTGCTGGTTTATGGTAAAGGTCGACACAAAGTGTTGGGGTCACTCAGCGGGTCAGGCAGCATCTCTGGAGGAGAAGGATGGGTGATGTTTCCGGTTGCCCTGAAGAAGATCCTGATCCGAAACGTCACCCAAACGTTTTCTCCAGAGATGCCGCCTCACCCGTCGTGTTACACGAGCACTTCGCGTCTTATCTCTAATTTCCTAACCTAGGCCATCCTCAGAATCGCGACTACTAGCTGCAATCGACATAGGCCTGGCCAAGCTGGCCATCCGCGACTCACGGCGCCAGGTGGAAGCGGGCTCTGCCCGAGCCGGCTGCCTGCCCCGTTTCCGGGGTTACGTCTGCACCCGGGTGGTTTTACAAAGGGACTGGGCGCTGTCCACTGGGCGCTGTCCACGGGCACTGTCCACTGGGCGCTGTCCACGGGCACTGTCCACGGGCACCCTGGGGGATTTCAGGGACCGCTGGGAAAAAAAGCTGTGTTCTGCAAATGACATACCAATGTTTGTTTTCCCCTTTACAGCTTCTTAGCTCAATCCAAACTAATTCTATGTGTATGAAGGAACTGCAGATGCTGGTTTAAACCAAATTCCTTCTCTCCAGAGACGCTGCCTGTCCCACTGAGTTACTCCAGCATTTTGCATCTATCCAAATTAATTCTAATTCTTTATCATGATCTGAAAGTCGTTGGTCAGGCCGCATTTGAAGTTTTGCCCATCAGGCTGCCCATTTATCATATCATATCATATCATATCATATACATACAGCCGGAAACAGACCTTTTCGGCCCTCCAAGTCCGTGCCGCCCAGTGATCCCCGTACATTAACACTATCCTACACCCACTAGGGACAATTTTTACATTTACCCAGCCAATTAACCTACATACCTGTACGTCTTTGGAGAACGTGGCGGCTTTGGAGAGGGTGCAAGTGGCTTACCAGAATGCTGCCTGCATTATTTGGGTATTAACTACAGGGAGAGGTTGGACAAACCTGGCGAGTTTTCCCTAGAATGCCGGAGGTTTCAGGGAGACCTGATAGAAGGATATAAATTATGAGAAGTATTTGGGGCGTCACAGTAGTGCAGGGGCAGTGGGAGAGTTGCTGCCTTACAGTGTCAGAGACTTAGGTTCGATCCTGACATTGGAGTTTACACATTCTCTCTCTGTGACCATGTGGGTTTTTCTCCAGGTGCTCTGGTTTCCTCCCACACTCCAAAAGACGTACAGGTTTGTACGTTAATTGGGCTTTGGTAGAATTGTAAATGATCACTGGTGTGTAGAATAGGGTGGTCACGGTGGTGCAGCGGTAGAGTTGCCGCCTTACAGCGAATGCAGCGCCGGAGACCCGGGTTCCATCCTGACCACGGGCGCTGTCTGTAGGGAGTTTGTACGTTCTCCCCGTGACCTGCGTGGGTTTTCTCCGAGATCTTCGGTTTCCTCCCACACTCCAAAGACGTACAGGTTTGTCAGTTAATTGGCTTGGTAAATGTAAAAATTGTCCCTGGTGGGTGTAGGATAGTGTTAATATGTGGTCGCTGGTCGGCGTGGACTTGGTGGGCCGAAGGGCCTGTTTCCACGCTGTATCTCTAAAGCTTAAAGCATGCAGGTGGTTTACCAGAATGCTGCCTAGATTATTTGGGTATTAGATACAGGAAAAGGTTTGGACAAACCTGGCTTTCTCTGGAATGTCGGAGGTTAAGGGGAGAACTGGTAGAAGTATATACGATTATGAGAGGTTTATGGTACCATACGATTATGGTAGACAGTCAGACCCAGGGTGGAAATGTCAAAGACTAGAGGGCCATGGCTTTAAGGTGAGAGGGCGTTAGTTTAAAGGAGATGTATGGGCCGGGCGAGTTTCACATCGAGGGTAGAGGGTGCTTGGTTTGTGCTGCCAGGAGTGTTGGTGGATGAAGATACGATAGTGGCATTTAAGAGGCACATGGACATGCAGGGAATGGAGGGGCAAGGATTGCGTAGAAGCAGAGAAGATTAGTTGAACTTGGCAGGATGTTCACACTGACATTATGGGTTGACATGCCTGTTCTTGTGCTGTAATGATTGGACAGGCGAGATGCAGGAAAAAATGTTCCTCATGTTGGGGGAGTGCAGAATCAGGGGTCACAGTTTAAGAATAAAGGTTAGGCCATTTAGAACTGAGATGAGGAAAAACATCTTCACCCAGAGAGTTGTGAATCTGCGGAATTCTCTGCCACAGAAGGCAGTGGAAGCCAATTCACTGGATGTTTTCAAGAGACAGTTAGATATAGTTCTTGGGGCAAACGGAATCAAGGGATACGGGGAAAAAGCAGGAACGGGGTACTGATTTAGGATGATCAGCCATGATTATATTGAATGGCGGTGCTGGC
>NW_027602732.1:0-29000 GCF_053455715.1 Rhinoraja longicauda | reverse complement strand
ACTTGACTTGACTTGACAAAGTGCTGGCATTATTACTCAAAGGGTCAGGCAGCATCTCTGGAGAAAAAACATGGGTGATGTTTCAAATCGGGACCCTTATGTAGAAAGCTGAAGAAGGGTCCCAATCCAAAACACACCCATCCTTTTTCTCCAGAGATGCTGTCTGAACTGCTGAGTTACACCAGCACTTTGTGTCTATCTTTGGTATGAACCAGCATCTGCAGTTCTTTGCCTCTCCTATTTCTCCTAGATGGGCTCTCCACCAAATAAGTCAGTACACAGGAGTAGATCCAGCTGCAATACCTCTATAATAATGCACCTACACAACGTGCAACTAAGTGAAACGAGGAGGAAGAGAGAGAAGAATAGAAAATAGGACCAGCAAGCTTATGTCAGTGGTGGGGAAAATACTCAAACCTATCATAAAATATTTAGAAGTAGAAGACTTGGAAAGCATTTACAGGATTGGACAAACATAAGTGAGGGAAGTCAAACTGAAGAATCTACTGGAGTTTTAAGGAAGTAACCTGATGGTTGATGTGGAGTAATTCAGAAGTCTTTTGATAAAATCTCTCAGAAGAAGCTAGTGCACAAAATTAGAACAAATGGGATTGGGTGTTAAATACCAGCAGGGATGGAGAATTTAGCAAGTAGGAATAACAGGGCTTTTCACATCGGACAGGCATTGGCAAGTGGAATGAACAAGGATCAGTGCTTGGACTCCAACAATTCAGTGTACATCAATGATTTGTATGAGTGAGCGAAATGGAACATCTCCAAGTTTGCAGACGACACAAAAGTAGAAGTTTGGGTTTAGTTCTAGTCTCTGTGTCTGAGGAAGGATGTTCGGAGCGGAGATGAGGAAAAACTTTTTCAGTCAGAGAGTTGTAAATCTGTGGAATTCTCTGCCTTAGAAGGCAGTGGAGGCCAATTCTCTGAATGCATTCAAGAGAGAGCTAGATAGAGCTCTTAAGGATAGCGTAGTCAGGGGGTATGGGGAGAAGGCAGGAACGGGGTACTGATTGAGAATGATCAGCCATGATCACATTGAATGGCGGTGCTGGCTCGAAGGGCCGAATGGCCTCCTCCTGCACCTATTGTCTATTGTCTATTGTTCTTGCCATAGAATCAGCAACACAGTGGCACAGTGGTAAAGTTGCTGTCTTACTGCGCCAGAGACCCGGGTTCGTTCCTGACTACAGGTACTGTCTGTATGTAATTTGTACCTTCTCCACGTGATGTGCGTGGATTTTCACCAGGAGCTCCGGTTTCCTCCCACACTCCAAAGACACACAGGCTGATTGGCTTGGTAAAATTGTAAATTGTCCCTTGTTTATGTTAGTGTGCGGGGAAAAATAAGAGAGAATTCATATAAACCCTTGAAATTCCAACAGTGCTGGACAGGTTAGGTGGATGAACAATGTCTCCCAATATAGTAACTATCTCAAGAGGCTTGTGATCACTTTACATACTTTTTCCACATGTGCACATGTTGGCGAAACTTCTTTAGTGCCAACATCACAACAACTAGCTCCTCAACAATATCTTCCGCATATATAATAGCTCTGCATGCATATGTTAGTAGCAATCTTTGTCCCCAGAAACGTTGCCTATTCATTACCTCCACAGATGCTACCTGACCTGCTGAATTACTCCAGCACTTTATGCTACACTCAAACTATCGTGCAAAATTTCCCAGTGTCCAGTTTTTCCACACAGCAACCGTTATCTTTCATTGTTCCATTACATACTCTCTTTTTCAACAGTTTCTTCCCAGTTGTTATCAGGCAACTAAACTATCCTACCAACAACGGAAGAGTTCTGAGGTACTATCTTTTTCATTGTAATCATGCATAGTCTTTCTGCTGACTGATTAGCATGCAACAAATACTTTTCACTGTACCTCGGTATACGTGACAATACACTAAACTCAAACCCAAACAAAACTCAAACTCAAACTAGGAGGGATTATGCCTGGTGTTCAGTTTCAACTCAGGTATGGCATCCAAAATTCATAGTTTAATAAACAAGCATGTCAATAGACAATAGACAATAGACAATAGGTGCAGGAGTAGGCCATTCAGCCCTTTGAGCCAGCACCGCCATTCAATGCGATCATGGCTGATCACTCTCAATCAGTACCCCGTTCCTGCCTTCTCCCCATACCCCCTCACTCCGCTATCCTTAAGAGCTCTATCCAGCTCTCTCTTGAAAGCATCCAATGAACTGGCCTCCACTGCCTTCTGAGGCAGAGAATTCCACACCTTCACCACTCTCTGACTGAAAAAGTTCTTCCTCATCTCCGTTCTAAATGGCCTACCCCTTATTCTTAAACTGTGGCCCCTTGTTCTGGACTCCCCCAACATTGAGAACATGTTTCCTGCCTCTAATGTGTCCAATCCCCTAATTATCTTATATGTTTAAATAAGATCCCCCCTCATCCTTCTAAATTCCAGTGACACCAAGCCTCAGCATCTTTTCTCATTTACCCACTGGAGGATAGCTGGAATTTAAATGTCGAGATGAAAAAACGGACCAACATTATGCAAAACAGCCTTTCTCACAATTGTTTTCTCTACAGAGACAGATAGATTTTCTGCCTGTTCTACATCAAAACAATGCATACACAATACAGTCTGAAGAAGGGTCCTGACCCGTCACCTATCCATTTTCTGCAGAAATGCTGCCAGACCCATTGAGTTACACCAACATTTTGCATCTATCCTTGATATGAACCAGCATCTGCAGTTCCCTTTTACTACGATGAGAGGTTGATTACTTGGCACGGTTCTTGAAGGGGTACACATCCAATATTACATATGTTACAAACAACGCAACTGTTTCTTTATTAAAAGGTAAATTTCACCAATTTAGTAAATCTTCAATGGTTCCCCAAAAGAATCTTAGACCAGATTCTATTAGGCCAGTGTACCAAAACTGGATAAAATCCAATTTCTAAACAATCTTCTGACATTTTATTTGTGTGGGCTGTTAGAGGCCACATTGGACATCTGTACAATTAAACATTAAAAATGGCATTTCTACATGCTATTATACCTCTTTTTTAATTTTGTTATCCTCAGCAAAAATATTGGACCATTAAGAACTTTTTTTGTTGTGCTACAAAATAAACAATAGAATATCTGTGGTAAAAAATAAATCAAATCATTTCATGCTCAGTTTTCAGAGCTACTTGGCATCAGTCCAGTAATACAAAGTCTCCTTTGCTTACAAACCACTACAAGTGGCCAACGTTATTCAAGATTGAACACAAGCCAAAATCACACAATGAGATCAGCTTTGCTGTGTGGACTTTACTCACTAGAGTGGGCAACCACAGGTTACTGGTGTGGAAGATTCATCTTGACTATTCAAAGCACCAAAGTGCATTCACCACCATGCAGTAATGCAGTGATTCAAGAAAGCCTCTGATTAAACAACATCAATAACTGTTAATCCTTAGCCACTTTATCATGTTTCCTTTCACCAAATTATGCATTAATTCAGCAATATCTTCTTCCATTTCCCAGGCAGTTCAGACTTTCAGTTGACCCGGTTTTTCTGCCATATTACCTGCCTTATTCCCATATTTTAAAAAGATTTTAAATTCCATTCTGATTTATATGATTTACAATACTGGAAAAGGGGATATTAGTTTGTGGGGGATGGGAGAGACAACTATTGAGCAAGGTTACCAATGCCATTCTGTTATGGCCTGTAAGGAAGTGCACAAAAGCCTTCTTGTAAACTTTGCCACCCTGTGAGAATGAACCATGATCTGTTTGTTCCTTCCTTCCACTGCTAATCATCAGACTGAGTTCGGTTAATTGCTTGACTGCATTCACACCCTGTGACTGCATTGTATTGTCCATTATTCTTTGAACCTTTCATACAACTTTTTGTACTTACAGATATTTGGAAAATAAAATATTAAATTCAGATTTTCAGAATTCCCTATCATGGTCACGTGCCTTTTGGAGAAAAGAAAACGTTCCTTTCAAATTAAGAAAAACTCAAATTAAATTAATTTTGTTTTTTTTCAATTGTCTGCCAGATTTTCTTTCCTTCACAGAATAATTTTGCATGTTTCATGTGAGGCCATGCACATTGTTAGTTCTAGTATTTAATTACATTGGCCTTGCAGCCAGCCAGCGATACAAATAAAAGATGAATTCAGTTGGCCTTCTTATGAGATCAAGGTTAATCTATATCTCATTTGCCTGTTCTGATCAATATTGATACCAGTGTTTAATTTAAATACAGCTGTTATAATTTTGAAAATTACAAGTAATCCAGTCTCCGAAATTTAAAATTAAAAGGCCGAGATTTCCAGTCAACTTCAAAGGAAAGATGCTACTTGAGGGGCTCATACCAATTTATCCTTGTGCTAATTGTGCACTACTTTCCTGCACACATCACCTATGAATCTTAGGAAGTGGCAATCACAATGTTTTTGCCCATTAGTGGACATTAAGCACCTGCAATGTCAGGAAACCCTCAAAATAACTGAAACTAATTCACGCTAATTCATATCCTAGGCACAAAATGCTGGAGTAACTCAGTAGTTCGGGCAGCATTTCTGGAGAAAATGGATAGGTAACGTTTCGAGTCTGAAGAAAGCTCACAACCTGAAAGTCCATCTATCCATTTTCTCCCAAGATGCTGCCTGATCCGCTAAGTTATTCCAGCATTTTGTGCCTATCTTTGATATAAACCAGCATCTGCAGTTCCTTTTTATTACCATGCTTATATTTCTTAAAGGGGAGATATGCACTGAATTCAGCTGCTGCAGAATTCATTGATGTGCGCAGTATTGTAGGTTAGCAGTTCTGAGCCAGAGGCTGACATTTTGATATGTTGGAATAAACCTTGACACTGCAGTGAAGGAGGTTCACACAGGTGCACACAAGACCACGATGATCTGGCAGTAGGATAATATGGCCAGGAAGGTGAAATAATGACCTGGTCCTAGTGTCAGATGTCTACTGGTCTCATGTGTGTGATCATGGTTAACAAAAACAGCTAAAAAATGCCATCTACCAGCAACTGCAAAATAACAGTCACATGAATATCTCATAACTTACATACATCTTTCAAGCTATTCAACCACGACACACCTAGCACATGCACTCTCTGCAGCGCACACTCTCCGTGGCACACACGCGCTGCAGCACATACACTCTGCAACATACACACTGCAGCACACATACCGCAGCACACTGTCTGCAGCACACTGTAGCACACACACTCTGCAGCACACACACACTGCAGCACACACACACTGCAGCACACACACACTGCAGCACACACACTCTGCAGCACACACACACTGCAGCACACACACACTGCAGCACACACACTCTGCAGCACACACACACTGCAGCATACTGCAGCACACACACACTGCAGCATACTGCAGCACACACACACTGCAGCACACACACTCTGCAGCACACACACACTCTGTAGCACACACTGCACCACACACTCTTTAGAACACACTCTTGCACACACTGCAGCACACACTCTTCCACACCCTCTGCAGCACACTGCAGCACACACTCTCTACACCACACACACACTACAGCACACACTCTGCAGCGCACACACTGTGCAGCACACGCTCTCTGCAGTGCAGACTCTCTGCAGCGCACACACACTGCAGCGCACACTGCAGCACACTGCAGTGCACACACTGTGCAGCACACACTTTCTGCAGCACATGCTCTCAGCAGAGCACACTCTCTGCAGCGCACACACACTGCAGTGCACACACTGTGCAGCACACACTTTCTGAAGCACACGCTCTCAGCAGTGCACACACACTGCAGCGTGCACACACACTGCAGCACACACTCTGCAGCGCACACACACTGCAGCACACACATTTACACTCTTCCCTTCTTTTTTGTAGGACTAGGTTGCTCACGGTTATACTTGAGTGGACGCACTGCACCCCTAGGCTGAACTGTTTACAGGGGTTTGCTGGGGATCATGGACTTGGTCATTGCTGAGCCATTGGCAAACAGAGGGTCAGTGGGAGACACAAGAGTCTGCTGGAATCTTGAGTAAAATAACAAACTGCTGGAGGAACTTAGTGAGTCAGACAGCATCTGTAGAGGGAAATGGACAGGCAACGTTTTGGATCAGAGGTCGTTATGGATAATGGTACACACAAATCTAATCTTTGCACATCCTGCTTCTTTCATTCCACAATAAATTCTGCCTTCCTAGATATAAATTATGTAAATGTTCTGCATTTACTCTTCCCCTTCCCACAACATGACAATAGTATTTCTCATTTATCAATGCAAATGTGCAGAACTATCCTGGCAACTGTGATTTCATATTTAAATTAAGAAAACACTGTGTCACTGCATCTGATCAGTTAATTAGCAGCTTAGACTCTAGTTCTTGGTGAACAGCAGAGAATATTTTTGAGGTGGATCTGTATGTGGTGAGTCAGATGCATGAGTGGATAGCAGTCAGACTGGGCAGGAATAGTCCATGGCAGTCTATGCCAGAGCACAGTTCTGTTCTGGAACACTGCGTGGGGACAGATGGGTAGCCTGTTGCCAAATGATCAGATGCATTCACAAGGTGTTGCTGGGAGTACTATTTGGCCGAACTGAATGTCTACATTCAGCTGGATTCCAACTTCCTAGTTCTTTGGAGTTGCTCTTTTCCAACAAAAGTTGCCTGACCTTTGCACTTTAGCCTTTAGAGATACAGCGTTGAAACACGTCCCTCGGCCCACTGAGCCCGCGCTGACCAGCGATCACCCAATACACTAGCATATCCTACGCACTAGGGACAATTTACAATTTTACCGAAGCCCATTAACCTACAAACCTGTACATCGTTGAAGTGTGGGAGGAAAACAGAGTACCCGCAAAAAACCCACATGGTCACATGCACAACGCACAAACTCCGTACAGACAGCACCGTACAGAATCGAACCTGGGTCTCTGGCGCTGTAAGGCAGCAGCTTTACTGCTGCGCCAATGTGCGAGTTTGCATCATTTTCAACTTTTGTTCCAGCCTCACAACCTTGGCTGTCTGTGGAGCCTATCCTTTCCAAACTGAAGAATGGTTCCAATACAAACATCAACTGGCTATTTCTCTCCTCGGATGCTGCCTGACTCGCTGAGTTCCTTCAGCAATTTCTTGTTTGCTCAAGATTCCAGCATCTGCAATCTCCTGTGCCTCAATCTTCCTAATTTAATCACTTCATTTTATTGGTATTGGTTTATTATTGCCAGGTGTACCAAGATATAGTGAAACACTTTGTTTGCATGCAATGCAGTCAATTCATACTGCACATGAGGGTAAAAAATGTCATACATGAGTAAAAAAGGTGTGAAGAGAAAAATACCAGAGTGCAGAATATAGTGTTACAGCATTATAGCATTAAAGCTGCAGAAAGCACAGATATTTTTTTAAATTGCAAAGGCTGCAATGAGGTAAGTTGGGAGATCAGGACTATACCCTTAGCTTACGTGAGGACTATTCAGTAATCTGAGAACTACAGGGAAGAAGCTATGAAAAAATTTGGGAATATGTGCTTACAAGTATCTTCTGCCTGTCGGAAGACAAAAAGTGAGATGGCCAGGGTGTAAATGGTCCTTGGATATGTTAGCTACTTTCCCCAAGACAACGTGGTGTAGATGGAGTCATTGAAGGGAGGCAGATTTTGTGATGGACTGGGCCACATCTGCATCTCTTCAATTTTTTTGCAGTCTTGGAAAGAGTTGTGGCAATACCAAGCTGTGGTGCATCCCGTAGAATGCTTTCCACAACGCATCTGTAGAAGTTGGTTAGAATTGTCCAAGATGTGTCAAATATCCAAGTGGATGCATCACTGTGTTTTCTTGGCCATAGCTTCAAACTGGTTGGTCCAGGACAAAAATTGTTGGCGAAATTTACACCTAGGAACTTGAAGCGTTCAATCATCTCCATTTCGGAACCCTTGATGTTGACTGGGTTGTGTACATCACCTGGGTTTCTTGAGGTTTAAACATCGCTCCTTCATATTACTGACATTGAGGTAGAGGTTGTTGTCTCGATACCATGTTACTAAGCTCTCCACCTATTTCCTGTCAGGTCATTCCAAACCAAATTTATATATCAAACTTCATGAATGAAAAACTTTTAGCCCTGGTATCTTACCGATGAATAGGCATTGTACCATTGCAAAAACTATCTGGCTTCTTGAGCATAGCAGGTAACTTGGACTTTTATGCATTGTTTTGGTCTCCTTGCTTAAAAATGGCTATAGAGCGAGTGCCGAAAATAGACAATAGACAATAGACAATAGGTGCAGGACTAGGCCATTCAGCCCTTTGAGCCAGCACCACCATTCAATGTGATCATGGCTGATCATTCTCAATCAGTACCCCATTCCTGCCTTCTCCCCATACCCCCTGACTCCGCTATCCTTAAAAGCTCTATCTAGCTCTCTCTTGAATGCATTCAGAGAATTGGCCTCCACTGCCTTCTGAGGCAGAGAATTCCACAGATTTACAACTCTCTGACTGAAAAAGTTTTTCCTCATCTCCGTTCTAAATGGCCTACCCCTTATTCTTAAACTGTGGCCCCTGGTTCTGGACTCACTCAACATTGGGAACATGTTTCCTGTCTCCATCGTGTCCAACCCCTTAATAATCTTATATGTTTCGATAAGATCCCCTCTCATCCTTCTTTCAGTGGACAGGTTCCAATGTTGGTAGGTTTGATGGATGAGGGGAAATCAAATAGCCTTGGTCTGTATTCTATCCAGTTTAAAAGTGCAACAGGAGATTGCATTGAATCTTGCAAAATTCAGGTCATGACAGACTGGATACAGGGAAAATGTTTCTCCTGGTTAAGGAATCAAAGACCAGAGATCACAGTCTCAGAAATTTCGGACTGACAAGAAGTTTCTTCATGCTGAGGTTGGTGAATCTTTGGAATTTCCACCCTGGAGAGCTGTGGAACTTCAGACATCGGGTTCATTCAAAATAGAGATTGATGGATTTCTGAATATTAAGAGAATCAATTGATATGTAGATAGTGCAGGACAGTAGGAATGAGGTCAAGGTCAGCCAGGATCTTGAAAAGCTCTGTTGAGTTGAAGTCCAACATCCTGTTGTATTCCAGGTCCCTTGAGGTAAAGGGCAACTTTCCATTAGCCTCTTCAATTGCTTTTAGCACCTGTGCACTTGCGTCTTGTGTTTTATATACCTGGGCAGAACATCCCTTTGCTCAACCACAATTCCCGAGTTCACACCATGAAGAAAATAATCCAGTTTATCCCGCTTCGATCAAAATTGGATGAACTCACATTAGTCACGATGAATTCTATCTGCTGCAGTTTTTCCCACTCACAGTCTATCAACATCCCTTTAAAACTTTCAACTCTCATCTACACTTCTTACTGTACCTTCTAACTAAATCTTACCTGCAAACTCTAGATTCATTCATCCGTATCATTGATATATATATAATGGGAAAATTTGAACCTTCCATACAGATCTCTAGGGAACAGCACTTGTTATATTTCACAATCACCTCTGTTGGTAAAGAATAGATCCATTGTTTGTTCTACATATGCTGACCTCGGCACATTTTGTAGCATTTTAACTTGTCCAAGAGTTTGAACTTCACCAAATGTCTTACATTCAGAAATTTGGGAAATTATCATTCTTATAAATTATTAATGAAACGTTGCAAACAATTTAATGCTGTCTGATTTATCAATTATCATGGTTCTGAGTTAGAATTACACAAATGTCAATACTGAAAGAATTTTAGTAATTTAGTTTAGTTTAATTTAGAGATACAGCATGGAAACAGGCCCTTCAGCCCATCGATTTTCACGCTGACCATTGATCACACATTCACGCTAGGTCTATGTTATCCTAATTTCTAATCCATTCCATACACAGTAGCAGCACTTTTAAAGAGGATATTTAATCTTTAAACCCGCACATCCCTGGAGGAAACCAGAGTACTGGGAGGAAACACATGTGGTCATTGGGGGAACATGCAAACTCCACACAGACAATCAAGATTACTATCACTCGACTCCACTCATTACCACTCAAAGTCAAGATTAAACCCGGATCTCTGGCGCTGTAAGGCAGCAGCTCTACCACCTGTGCCACTGTGCCACCTTATAGACCTCAATAATATAGGGGATAACATTGAATACTGTCCAATTTAAATCATGTTTGAACTTCCCACCCTGTGTTTAAACTTCCCCATGGTCATAGAAAGAAAGAACTGCAGATGCCGATTTATGCCCAAGATAGACACAAAGTGCAGGAGTAACTCAGTGGATCAGGCAGCATCTCTGATCTCTCAGCTGACCCGCTGAGTTACTCCAGCACTTTGTGTTTATCCCCCCCATGGTCTCTGTGGTCTATACTGTCAGACTTCCCACAATTATGTCCTCTTATGCAGTCCTAATGAATCCATAATTTCCTCCGTCTTTTACAAGCTGTACTTCTGTGAATGTCAGGTAAGAACAGGGTCAGGCTTAGAATGAAATGAAAAACTGGTAAATACCAATCCCAACACTCAAGAAATAAGAGTAGGCACTTGAGTAAAGTGGCTTTGGAACCGTGTCCACCATGAGTTAATGCCTTTATGACAGAAGACAAAACACCTACCAGCATTATCATTTTTTGCTGCAAGGCAAACTAAAGTAGCAAGGACATGCAGTGTGTGCATGACAGTAAGCTTCTTTAAAGAAGTATACTATCATAAACCTCTCATTGGTCACAATATATGAAACTAAGCAAAGCAAATCTGTTTCTACTTTCAGCAATTTTCCTTAAAATACATGAAGACATTTTTAAACGTATTTTCCAAATAAATATCCCATTGTAAGATTATTGGAGTTGTGCACCGACCTTCCCACTTGATCCAAGTGCTGTGCCTGTCAGTTCAGCTCAATTGGTAGTATTCGTGCCTTTGAGTAAGTTGTTTAACAGTAGGTTCATTTCTCACTCCAAGGTTTAGTGCATAATCTAAACTGACATTGTAGCATTGAGCGATGGCTGGAGGTGCGGTCCTTCAAATTAATTATTATTGAGGCCTTGTTTAGTTGAAGTACAGAACTTTGTGGTATTCTTTACAGCATTTAAGTTTTCTGGGCCAAAACTTTTCCCTCAAATAATGTATCAGCTAACGGAACATTTTAATAAATTTTAGGACATGTCTAAATCTACTGTGGCATTAAAGTACCACAGTAATTGCACTTCTTTTAGAGATCCATTTAATTTATACTAAAGCATCGTGCAAAGACAAATTGGCATAGAGGTTCCAAAAGTAATACTGCAACAATCCAGATAGAATCAGATGAGTCAGCACAAAGGATTAAAGATCTGGAAATTAAGCTTTGTATTTTCCTTTGTATTATCTTTTACAATAATTCAAGAATCAATTTTCCTGGATAATGTATCATCTACAAAACTGACCAAGGTCAAAATCATGAGGCCCTGTTAATTGAGCTCTTAAGCGAAGGTTCTTTAAATTTCACAGTTTCACACGTTTCAAGATTTTTTTTTCAAGTAGCACAATATGCGAGGATACCAATTTAAATAATAAATGCTTCAGTACCATTTATTTTTGGTGCTCTTAATTAATCACAGTTTAGCTCATCTGATTAAATGCAAAGGCAAATTAACATGTGCATTTATTAAACATGTTAATCGCACCCATGAATGAAAATTAGGAAAAAAATTGGAATCTATTGGTCATTGGTAAACATTGATTTATGCACTGTGCACATGAGGAAGTTTTAGTAAAACTTGCTTCCAAAATTCATCCCAAATCCTCATTAACAAGGTGCTATAGAGACCTTTCAATCACATAATTTGTCTTAAATTATTTTATTTTTAATATTGAAACAGAAAATTAGTTACTATTTTCAATTTAATTTAATTCAAGATCTATGTTTTTGATATTAATCCAATTGAAACTTCAGTTAACTTCCAATGTAATTATTTTTAATCTTGTGATTAATCATAATTATTTGCTTTAACGCCATCTACATCCTCAGTTTTCTTTGAAGTTATTTTTAATTATTTTAAAACGATGACCTTGGTCTCCCAACGAATCTATTTTTTTAATCTCCATGAGTAAATTATTACTATTCTTAAATGATTACTATTCTTAAAGTCATCAAGAAATAGTTTTCAAATGAAAGGTGAAGCAATTATTTTATATTATTCCAAGGCACAGAAAAAAAACTTACATTTGTTTCAAAGCAAGTGAATTTTAATAGAAACCAGCAAAATTTCAAGTGTATTTTGAGTGCAATTTCACAATTCCTCCCAAAGGAAAAACTCCACCCAGTTCTTTCTTTCTTTATGTAATTGAATATCTAGTTTTGGATGTAAGAAGTACGCTCAAGTTTAATGGTTGAAGAACTCCCTTGGGTCCCTGAAGCTTTTGATTGTAACAACCCTCAATTTATTATGCTTTTGATATAATGCATACTGGTAAATATACAAGTATTTGAATTTAAAATTAAGTGTTAGCAAATTTATTTCAAACCAATGTTACTGAATTTTACCCGACTTCAATTGTCATTAAGGATAAACATTCCAGCAATTCTTTCAGTACAAAAAAAACTTGAACCATATTAATGGCATACAGCAGCTTATTCAAAGACAGCTGACAAAGAACTCGAAGCAGTTTAGTATTGCAGTGGTGCTATAGAGTTACACAGTGACCAAAGAATAAATAATGTTTTTTTTAACAAAATCAGATCAATGCACCAACATACTCGATGAATAAGCTCCAGGAGTAATATTAATTCTGCTATATTTTTAGTTTGACCCCCCCTTATCTGCGTAGTATCACTCAAAAGACTCGGTAGTTCCCATAACGTGAAGCAGGAAAGATAAAAGAAAGATAAAGAGGAAAAGGAAAATAAAGAGTATTTTCTTCTCTTCAAAGATGCAATATGGTTGACATGCAGATTTGTCATGTTAGTCACAAGGCATGGCCATACCCCATGATGCAACTTAATATAAAAGGGAATTCACATAATTCACAGAATTCAGATCTGAGTATTCAGCTGAATTCTATTTTGTGAAATTGTGAAATTTGAGAACATACAACTCATAAACGTTCTGTGTAGTTTGCAGGATTGGCTATTTATAAATCTCTGTCCCACTCTCAAGACTATTGCCACCAGGTGTATTTCTGAAGGGTAGCTTTGTCCGACAGCATTGACTGTTATTCCCTCAATGGGAATATGTGCTGAACCATTCTTCTGCCGAACCTTTTGTTTCCAACCCCCTCTTCATTTTGAATGGTTTCCATAGCACCCAATATATTTGCATATGAAAGCATCAAATACAAAAGATTGCAGCATAGGGCCATGAGCTGTTTCAATAGAAAATGTGTAAGTGAAGCAAAAAAAGTTTGGAAAGGAGGGGTGCAAAAGGATTTTAGCGTGAAACACCATACCAAAAAATAATTTAAAAGGTTTGCTGTGGCAAAAGAACACCTCTGTCCTTTGTGTATTAACGCCTAATGGTTCTGCAGAGGCAAACAAATGGAAAGCAATAATTACCGCATGAGTCATAAGCTAAAAATGCATTATATTCATGCAGCCATATTATAACTTAATTCCGCCTGAGCTGATACAAAGGTTTCAACTATCAAATTCCCACGCTCTTTATTCAAAAATAAGATATCAGATTGGGATCCCTGTAACCCAAACGTTGCTGAATAAACAACAGATCCATTTGGGGATGAATGTGGCATCTGTTCAACAGGTGGTATGAGGGTTAAAATTTGCAACTCAACTGCTGCAGGAAAAAGATCTCCGCGCAAAACACAATGATAACATTCTTGTGTGTCGCAGTAAATAGAGATCGCATCTGTAGATTGCAGGTACTAACGTAACATGTAAGAGACATTTGGACAGGTAGGATAGGTTTAGAGGGTTACGGGTCAAGTGTAAATGGGGCATGTTGGTCGGCGTGGGCAATTTGGGCCGAAGGGCCTGTTTCCGTGCTGTATCACAGTATGACTCTAATTAGGTGATGTATGCACCTAGATCTAATGCTCGTCAGAGGATCAAAGCTTAAGCTCAAGGGGTGTTTCCACACCTGGAAACTTCATTCACACTGAAACATTTCTGCTATTTGCGTAATTATTTTGCCTGCTGCCTCAGATTATTTGATTATGCTTCACGTGGCTATTTGCTGTGCATCTCTATTTGGGAAAGCATACACACTTCATTGGTTTGGAAATATCTGGGGACATTTTGAGCTATTTAAATGCATGCCCATTCTGCTGGCATTTTGCATACATAGGTGGACTGGATCACACTTGGGGGTGTCAGAGTGCTGGAAATGAAACTGTGGCAGAGATAATCCCCACTGGCAGAGCAGGGTAGTTCCTTCCTTTGTGTGTCATGGCATTCTGCAAATATTCAGTGGAACACTGCCAGTGCTGAAACAACTGTAAACATCACAGTAGTGAAGCAGCTCTAAGCCTCACACCCTGATCCACCCCTCCCCCCCACTCTCCCCTTTTCACTATACTTTGGTGCATGTGGCAATAAACTAAACTAACTATCCCCCCCCCTCCCCCCACACCCCTCCCCCTCACCTCTATCCATCTATCATTTGTGTAGGAAGGAACTCTGCAGAAGGGTCTCAACTCGAATCGTCACCTGTTCCTTTTCTCTGGAGATGCTTAGCCCGCTGAGTTCCTCCAGCATTTTGTGTCCATCCACCTATCACTTGGCAGGCTTTGTCCTGCCCTCCTCTCTTCCAGCTTTCTCCCTCCTACCACAATCAGTCTGAAAAAGGGTACTGACCCTTCTTAAGCTGGAAAGAGTGCGGGGAAGTTTTACTCAAATGTCACCTATCCATTTTCACCGACCCTCTGTTATTCCAGCACCTTGTGCCTTTATTTTGTAAACCTGCAGTTCCTTGAGCCTCAAAAATCCTTCAATGAATTCTCAATTTTGTTACAGCTCAGGAGGCCACCTTTCAGCCTATTGATACCATGTTGAAGAACAATGGAGTCAATCTTACTCCCTCAATCGATCCCCACAGCCTGCAAGTTTATTATGCTCACCCGAATCAATTTCTTTTGAAATCATTGATCTTCTCTAATTCCACTACTCTCAGATGCAGTGAATTTCACTTAATTACCATTTGCTATGCAAAATATGTTATCCTCTCTGTATCTCTTGCCCAAAACCTAAAATTTGAGTCCCTTGGTCTTCGTATTCCAAACTCATACAAACAACTTTTCTTTATTCACTTATTCCAAACCTACGATATTTCCCGCAACTTTGAAAACAGTGATTTGGTCCTATAGAAGGGTCTCGACCCGAAACGTCACCCATTCCTTCTCTCTCGAGATGCTGCCTGACCTGCTGAGTTACTCCAGCATTTTGTGAATAAATCGATTTGTACCAGCATCTGCAGTTATTTTCTTATACATTTGGTCCTATAAGGTTGTGTTGAATCTTGGAGCAATCTCACTATTGTTCCCCTGCATTTCTCTGTAATCCATTATTTCTCACATTCCTACTGATCAACTGTGTCCGTTGTTCCAGGTCTGGATTCCTATATATCGGAGAGACCAAGCACAGGGTTGCCGATCGTTTCGCTGAACACCTCCGCTCAGTCTGCCTCGGCCTACCTGATCTCCCGGTTGCTAAATAATTTAACTCCCCCTCCCAATCCCACACTGACCTTCTTGTCTTGAAGCTCCTCCACAGTCAGAGTGAGGCCTAATGCTTGGGCAGCTTACAACCCAGCAGTATTGTGGCGGTGCCCGGGGGCTAGGCCACTTCCTTGGTCATTCCACTCGGCACTCAGTGGACGGGAGGGATTGGGTCACTTCCTGGGTCAGTTCCCTTGGGTCAGGTGCTCTGGGACTATAAAAGGTTTTGGGTGTGTCGACTCACGAGTTCTTTAGTGCGGTGTATGTGTTCCTTGCGAAATAAAGTATAGCTACTACTCACCTAGCGTCTGGCCTGATTTCCGCGGCGACCGCACCCACTACAGTATGAATATTGATTTCTCTAACTTCAAATAACCCTTGCTTTCCCTCTCTCTCTGTCCCTCCCCATCCTAGTTCTCCGATTAGTTCCACTGTCTTCCTGATTAAAACATTACTGATTGTACCCCTCGTTGTCACCTTCCCCTCAGCTAACAATGTACAATTCTACATTTTCTTGATCATCGTCCTCTTTGATCTGTGTTTTCACACCTTAACCCTCCATTATGTCTCCCTCTCCTCTGATTCTCAGTCTGAAGAAGGGTCTCAACCCGAAATGTCACACAAGACTTCTCTCTAGAGAGGCTGCCTGTCTTGTTGAGTTACTCCTGCATTTTGTGTCTATCTTCCTACTGATTCTCTTACCATCCACCTACACTAAGTGCGGCTTACAGTGGTCAAGTAACCTATCAACTGGTATGTCTTTGGCCCGTAGGAAGAAATTGGAGTTTTCAGAAGTAACCTGTGTGGTCATGGGGTAAGTATGTAAACTCCAAAGACACAGCAACCGAGATCAAAATTAAATCCAAGTGAGAGAGCAGCAGTACCTGTTACATCACTATGTTTCTCAGTAATAAGTTTGTGTACTTCTATTAAATCTCCCCCAAAACAGCCTTGTTCCAAAGAGAACAACCCCAGATTCTCCAACCTACCCTTGCAGCTCAAAACCCTCGTCACTGATGGGGCAGCACAGTGGCACAGCGATAGTGTTGCTGCCTTACAGTGCCAGACGCCTGGGTTCAATCCTGACTACAGGTGCTGTCTGTACGGAGTTTGTACCTGAGACCGCGTGGGTTCTCTCCGGGTGCTCCAGTTTCCTCCGACATTCCAAAGATATGCAGATTTGTAGGTTAATTGACTTCTGTAAAGTTCCCCTGGTGTGTAGGATAGAACTAGTGCACATTGATTGCTGATCGGTGCGGACTCAGTGGGCAAAAGGGCCTGTTTGCACGTTACATTTCGAAAGTGTTGCCACAATTCTGGCAATTTTCCGCTGCACTATCTCATGGATCTTCATACCTTTCCAAAATTAGAAATGGCTTCAACATCAATCCATTCTAGATCTAATGGATTGAAGGTCAATGAGGAATGGATTCAAGACTCTGTGTAAGGTCGGACTGTAAATTTCCAACATAACTTCTTAGCTTTTGTGCTCAGTATTTATATTTTTTAAATCCATTACTCTGATTCTCTGATATCTTCTCTCTGAATATACCCTGCCATTTTCAAAGATCAATGTGTATGAACTCTCCCTCCCCACACTAGTCCTTCACACTTTTTCTGGTCATGCCTATGTCTGTGTTAACTCACTCCATCTCACTCACTGCATCACCTTTCATTTGTCTGTACTAAATTCCATCTGCCACCTTCTTCAAGTCTATCTTTGTCTTGTTTTTATCGATTGGTATCGTCCTTGCTGTTTGTCATCCCTCCAGGGTTGGTATAATTGGCGAATCTTGAAATCTTACTCTGCGTTTCTCAGTGAAGATCTGTGTCTTCAAAGCAACTCTGTAAATCCAAATAATTTATATATACAAGTGCCTCCTCCGTGCCTATGTGATAGCCATTCAGGTAATGGTAAAGCCCAGTACAAAATTCATAAATCACTACCCAGAAATTTGAAATATAGAATAAAAATAATTCTTGTAAAGATTATCAGCAAAAAGTAAATAAAGAAAGAAACACAACATTGAGTATATGAGTCTGGAAGTCATGTTTTAACTTTTTGGACTTGAATTAGGCAGCATTTGGAGTATTGTGTGCAATTCTGAGCGCCCTAGTACAGGCTGTGGAGGCTTTGGGCAGAGGCTGAAGATGTTTACCAGAATGCTGCCTGGACTGGAGGATATAAGCTATAAGGAGAAGTTGGACAAACTTGGATTGTTTTCTGTGGAGTGCCGGAGGCTGAGACAGACCTGATAGCAGAAGATAAAATGATGAGAGACATAAATAGGGTAGACAGTCAGAACCTTTTATCCTTGGATGGAAATGTCAAACACGAGTAGGCATTTTTTTAAGGTTAGAGGGGCAAAATTTGAAGGAGATGTGCGGTGGGAGTTTCTTTACAAGGACAGTGGTGAGTGTCTGGAACATGCTGGAGGTGATGGAGGCAGGTACCATAGTGGCATTGAAGAGACTTTTGGATGGATATGCAGGTATTAGAGGGATATGGATCACGTTCAGGCAGAAGAGATTAGTTTAACCTGGAATCATGGTTGGCACAGACATACTGGGTTAAAAGACCTGTCCCTGTGCTGTACTGTTCTGTATTTATTTATTTTTTCTTAATTTGCGTTACTTGATGACATGCTTGCGTTATGGAAAAAAATCTGATACACCATTTTCGAGGAATAAAATGCCCTGTGCAACATGAAGATCAAAATGAAGCAGTGGGCCTAGCACAGATCCTTGGAGAATATTACTAATCACTCTCCACTAACTTGAAAAGTAAGCATTAAAAATTACATTTCTGGCATTTTCTTACAAAATTACATTTCTTACATTTCTGGCATTAAGCCTTTTTTTCTGCAGGCAGAGTATGAACATTGTAATACATAAACCTTCATTTTGCTAACCAGCCTTGTTTGTACACTTCATCAAAATCCACTACATTCCCTTCATCAATCTTCTCCATTACTTCATCTAAAAATTCAGTTATGTCAGTCAAGCACAATCTGCCCTTTACAAATCTGTGTGAGCTCTCTTTGATTAAGTAAAGCCTCTCCAAGTGCCTGTTATTTTCTTTCCCTTGATAATATTTACTGGAACCTTATGCGTTGCTGATGATAAATTGGCTGCCCTGTATTTGTTAGGAATATTTGAACACCCTTTTTTGAACCGGGGTGTCATAATCGCCACTTTCCAATCCTCCGATACTTCGATAGAGAGAAAATTGGCTAACCTCACATTCAGCACCCTTACATTCGGAAGCACACCATCTCAAGTATGGGATTTTAAAAATAGCAAATCTATGTAGCACTACCTATCCTTTACTCAGTCTGAAGAAGGGTCTCGACACGAAACGTCACCCATTCCTTCTCTCCTGAGATGCTGCCTGACCTGCTGAGTTACTCCAGCATTTTGTGAATAAATACCTTCGATTTGTACCAGCATTTGCAGTTATTTTCTTATATTTACTCTGCATTCCATCTATTGTCTCTATCATCTATGCCTCCGGCTATATTTTGTCAAAATTCTCTTTGTAAATACCAATATAACAGAAGAGATCTTCCAGTTTTGTCCACACGTCTATGCATGAATCATTATCACTCCAGTGAATAATGCACCACCATTTACCACTCTTGTACAATTTACATGGCCATAGAAGTCTCGGGTTTCCTTTTCTGTCCCAAATTCTCCTTTTGCCACTCAAACCACCCCCTCCCCAGGTACTTTCCCCTGCAACCACAGCAAATGCAACACCTGTCCCTCTACCTCCTCCCTCGACTCCATTCAAGGACCCTGACAGTCTTTTCAGGTTCACTTGCACCTCCTCCAACCTCGTCTACTGTACCCGCTGTACCAGGTATGGACTCCTATATAGCGGCGGCGAGGCCAAGTGCAGGTTCGGCGATCATTTAACTGAACACCTCAGCTCAGTCCGCCTAAAGCTACCTGATCTCCCGGTTGCTCACCACTTTAACTCCCCCTCCCATTCCCACACTGACCTTTCTGTCCTGGGCCTTCTCCACTGTCAGAGTGAGTGAGGCTCAGTGCAAATTGGAGGAACAGCATCTCATATTTTGCTTGGGCAGCTTACACCCCAGTGGTATGCCACCCCAGGGTGGCACGGTAGCGCAGCGGTAGAGTTGCTGCTTTACAGCGAATGTAGCGCCGGAGACTCAGGTTCGATCCTGACTACGGGTGCTGCACTGTAAGGAGTTTGTACATTCTCCCTGTGACCTGCGTGGGTTTTCTCCGAGATCTTCGGTTTCCTCCCACACTCCAAAGACGTACAGGTATGTAGGTTAATTGGCTGGGTAAATGTAAAAAATTGTCCCTAGTGGGTGTAGGATAGTGTTAATGTACGGGAATCGCTGGGCGGCACGGACTTGGAGGGCCGAAAAGGCCTGTTTCCGGCTGTATATATATGATATGATGATATGATAACCCTTGCTTTCCCCCTCTCTCTATTACCCCCCCCCTTCCTAGTTCTCCGACCAGTCTGACTGTCCCCCTGATTAAATTTTTATCTCTGTTTGCTTTGTTGTCACCTTCTCCTAGCTACCAATGATCTATTCTACATTTTTCCTTGAACTCCTTCTCTTTTGATGTCTTGTTTTTGCACATTCCTTATCTCTGTGACTCCCTCTCCCCTGACTCTCGGTCTGATAAGGGTCTCAACCCAAAACATCACCTATTCCTTCTATTCAGAGATGCTGCCTGTCCTGCTGAGTTACTCCAGCATTTTGTGTATATCTTCGGTGTTAACCACCATCTGCAGTTCCTTCCTAAACATAATTCCTAGCCTGGTTCTTGCTTAAAGACTACCCCTTACATTATACAGACCGGATCTGTTTCATTATAATCTCTGAATCCCCCTTCACCCAGAGCTAAGGGTTTTCTTGTCCTTTTGTTCCTTCTTGTGGGAATGTATTTAACCTACCTGAAACATGTCATAAAAGATCTCCCACCATCGATACCCATTTCAAGCTTTATCTATAGTAACAAATGGCAATTGGTATTATTCCCTTTGTTATCAATATATGGCAGAAAAAAGCATACAACAAAGGGCATAGAACAAGCAAACGTACTTTCACCCTTTCTCTGGCTTCACATTTCATGCCACTTCCCTCCTTAACTCCTTATCTCAGAGCCGTTTGTCTTTTTATCTATGTCCAACCATTGGACTGAAGTCTGAAGAAGGGTCCCGCCCCGAAACATCATTTATTCATGTTCTCCAGGGATGCTGTCTGAACTGCTGAGTTGCTCCAGCATTTGTGTCTTTCCTCGGTAAACCAGCATCTGCATTTCCTTATTTGTACACTCTATCATTTGCCAGGCCTTGTCCAGCCAGCTTTCTCCTTCCTACTACCCTACTACAATCAGTCTGAAGAAGGGTCCTAACCAGAAACATCATCCATCCATTTTATCCAGAAATGGTGCCTGATCCACTGTTACTTTGTGCCTTTTTTTGTAAACCTGCATCAGCAGTTCCTTGTGTCTACATACTACCTGGTGTACTGGATTCTTGTGATCCAGAACACAGATACACAACTAAGTTTTCCCAGCACAGTTACAACCCTGACATCTATTTAACAATGATGAAAATTGCAAAAGTATGTACTGTTTGCTAAAAGCAGGACAAATCAAATGCAGCTGAGTATAGCCCAGTCCATCTAATCTCAATCATCTGAAAAAATGTATAATTGGCCATGTTATTAATTTAGCAATTATCACCAATAACCTGCTTACCAAATTCTAGTCTGAAGTTTGACAGGACCATTCTGCTCAAATTCTCATCATCACCTTGGTCCAAATATGGACCAAAGAGCTTAATTCCATAAATGAGGCAAAGTGACAGCCATCAAGCCACAGTTTGACTAAATGGGGCTTCATGAAATCCTGGTAAAACTAAAATCAATAAGCTGCAGCAGGAAACCATTCCAACAGTTTGTGCCTTACCTCACTCAGAGGAAGGTAATTGTGGTTGGGGTCAATCAATCTTGCCCTATGATATCACTGCAGAAGTTCCTCAGGGCATTGTCCTGTGCTCAACCATCCTCAGCTGCTTAGTTATTTTAGTTTATAGATACCGCATGGAAATAGGCCCTTCAGCCCACCAAGTCCGCACCGGCCAACAATCACTAACATTATCCTACACAAACTAGGAACAATTTACACATACACCAAGCTAATTAACCTACATACATGTATTCTTTGGGGTGTGGGAGGAAACCGAAGATCTCGGATAAAACACAGGCGGTCACGGGGAGAACGTACAAACTCCATACAGACAGCACCCAGAGTCGGGATCGAACCCGGGTCTCCAGCGCTGCAAGCACTGTAAGGCAGCAACTCTACTGCTGCGCCACCGTGCCTCCCAAATACTCATATTACCTTCCTTTTAATCTAAGGACAGAGTGGGGATTTTCGTTGATGATTGTGCTGTTTAATTCTACATGCATTTCTTCAGCAAATGAAGCAATCCATGGCTGCAGGCAGCAAGGTGTCGCCAATATTCAGGAATGGCTTATGAGCAGTTGGTAAGATTCATGCCACAGCAGTTCCAAACAATGACCAAATCCCACGAAAGTTAATTTAACCACCGATATTTAACATTCAATATATTTCCTAGAACTCAGTCTCCCATCTCAAGCTTTGGAAGCAAGAATAGAAAGGCAGATTATTATCTGAATGGTGTCAAGTTAGGAGGAGGGGGAGTTCAACGAGATCTGGGTGTCCTAGTGCATCAGTCAATGAAAGGAAGCATGCAGGTACAGCAGGCAGTGAAGAAAGCCAATGGAATGTTGGCCTTCGTAACAAGAGGAGTTGAGTATAGGAGCAAAGAGGTCCTTCTACAGTTGTACCGGGCCCTGGTGAGACCGCACCTGGAGTACTGTGTGCAGTTTTGGTCTCCAAATTTGAGGAAGGATATTCTTGCTATGGAGGGCGTGCAGCGTAGGTTCACTAGGTTAATTCCCGGAATGGCGGGACTGTCGTATGTTGAAAGGCTGGAGCGACTGGGCTTGTATACACTGGAATTTAGAAGGACGAGGGGGGATCTTATTGAAACATATAAGATAATTAGGGGATTGGACACATTAGAGGCAGATAACATGTTCCCAATGTTGGGGGAGTCCAGAACAAGGGGCCACAGTTTAAGAATAAGGGGTAGGCCATTTAGAACGGAGATGAGGAAGAACTTTTTCAGTCAGAGGGTGGTGAAGGTGTGGAATTCTCTGCCTCAGAAGGCAGTGGAGGCCAGTTCGTTGGATGCTTTCAAGAGAGAGCTGGATAGAGCTCTTAAGGATAGCGGAGTTAGGGGGTATGGGGAGAAGGCAGGAACGGGGTACTGATTGAGAGTGATCAGCCATGATCGCATTGAATGGCGGTGCTGGCTCGAAGGGCTGAATGGCCTACTCCTGCACCTATTGTCTATTGTCTCTTGTATCCCAGAATCATCATTGGGTAGAAACTCAATTAGATTAGCCACTTAAATACTGCAGCTACAAAAGCGAGTCAGAGCAAGGCAGTTGCAAACCATTAAACTATGGCGAGGTAGACGTTTATTATAACATTAACAACCGTGACAAACAACGCATCAAACGACAGACAACCATAAATCTTACTGTCTCCGCTGGAGGACTAAACGAGACTGCCTCGTTCCCTTTACCTGCGTACCACCTCACCTGGTCTACCAATCAGAGGGTTCGATGGCCTGGACCAATCCCTGTGTCCCTACATGACCCCCCCCCAGAACCCTCGGTGCGGTACCGGGCAGGTGCCCGGACCACCCGACCGGAACGGGTGCGGAGAGGAGAGGAGAGGGGGGCCCTGCCGAGGGTGGGGACGGGGAAACCGGCACCGCGGGAGGAGGGGAAACTGCCGGAGCCTGAGGGGGCAGTGGCAAGGAGACCGGGGGAAGCGGGGTCCCGAACGGGGGCAGCGAGGGGGAAAACTGCTGTACAGGAGCCGCGGCCGGAGGGCGGCCTCTGCAAGGAGGATGAGCCGCTGTGACGGGCTGGTCTGGGTCCAAATAGGCAGGCTTGAGGCGGGACACCGAGACGACCTCTTGTCTTGTACCCACTTCTAACGTGAAGGTGACTGTGCCTCTCTTCACTACCCTGAACGGACCCTGGTAAACTGGTCGGAAAGGGGGGCGGTGGGCATCTATGCGCCGGAAAACGAACTCGCAGTCGCCCAAAGCCGGCGGGACGTGTGAAGGGGGATCCCCGTGATGAGAAGCAGGGACCGGGGCCAGGGACCCCACCCGCGCTCGGAGTGCAGCTAAGAGTGCTGTCATGGAGGGAGGGAAAGTGGAACATTGGGGGAGAACGTCGCCTGGTACTCGCAGGGGCGAGCCATAGACCAGGTCTGCCGAGGAAGCTCCGAGATCGTGCTTGGGAGCCGTGCGGATACCCAGGAGAACCCATGGGAGCTGGTCGGCCCAGTCGGGGCCGGACAGGCGGGCAGTGAGTGAGGCTTTAAGCTGCCTGTGGAACCGTTCCACCATCCCGTTGGCCTGGGGGTGATAGACGGTGGTTTGTTGTAACCGGGACCCGCACAGTTGAGTCAGAGCCACCCACAGGGATGAGGTGAATTGGGCGCCCCGGTCGGTAGTGATGACGTCCGGGACGCCGAAACGGGCAATCCAATTTAGCGCCAGAGCCCGCGCGCAGGAGGCTGCTGAGATGTCGGACAACAGGAGCGCTCTGGCCACCGGGTGAACCGCTCGACTACCGTGAGGAGGTGGGTGTAGCCCCTGGAGTGGGGTAACGGGCCAACGAGATCTACATGGATATGGAGGAATCGGACTGCGGGGATCGTGAACTGCTGGACGGGGGGCCGAGTGTGTCGGTGGACCTTGGAGGTTTGGCACGGAATGCAGGAGCGGGCCCAGGAGGCCACCTGCTTCCGCAGCCCGTGCCAGACAAATCGAGCCGCAATCAGAGCCGAAGTGGCCCGTATGGACGGGTGTGCCAAGCCGTGAATAGTGTCGAAAACCTGGCGCCGCATGGAAGTGGGTACTACCGGGCGGGTGCGCGGCAGGGAAATGTCGCACCAGAGTTTAGTACGCGTGGGACCACAGGCTACCTGTGCCAACTGCAACCCCGAGGTGGTGTGGGGGTACAGGGAAGGGGTGTCTTCCAGGCGCTGAGCCTCCGCGAGCTCCTGGAAATCCACCCCGGAACTTACCTCGGCAACCGGGGAAACCGCCGGTCTGGACAGGGCATCCGCGACGGCGTTTAGTTTTCCCGCAATGTGCCGAACGTCGGTGGTAAATTCCGAAACGTAAGTGAGGTGTCGCTGCTGGCGGGCCGACCACGGATCGGAAACCTTCGAAAAATCAAACGTCAGTGGCTTGTGGTCAGTGAAAGCCACGAAAAAGCTACCCTCTAAAAAATAGCGAAAATGACGGATTGCCAGGTAGAGGGCCAGGAGCTCCCAATCAAAGGCACTGTAAGCTATCTCGGGGCGAGTAAGGTGGCGGCTGAAAAAGGCCAAAGGGTGCCAGAGGCCGTTAACCTGCTGTTCTAAGACGCCCCCCACCACCATGCCGGAGGCATCGACGGTGAGGGCAGTGGGGGCAGAGGCACGCGGGTGGACGAGCATGGTGGCGTTCGCGAGGGCCAGGTTGGCTGCTGCGCAAGCCGCGTCGGCAGCAGGGGACCACACGAGCTCGGTGGGGTTACCCGCGAGGCATTGGAAAAGGGGGCGCATGATCCGGGCTGCTGCCGGGACGAAGCGGTGGTAAAAGTTTACCATCCCTACAAACTCTTGTAACCCTTTGATTGTGTCGGGGCGGGGGAAGGATCGGATAGCAGCCACCTTCTCGGGCAAGGGAACGGCACCTGCCTGTGTGATCCGATGGCCCAGGAAATCTACTGAGGATAGTCCGAATTGGCATTTGGACGGGTGTAGGATCAGACCGTGGTCCTGCAACCTTTGGAATATGGAGCGCAGGTGGGACCGGTGTTCGTGAGCCGACCGACTTGCCACGAGAATATCGTTCAGATATATGAATACAAAAGGCATACCCCGACCCACATGATCCATAAGGCGATGGAACGCCTGGGCGGCGTTTTTGAGGCCGAAAGGCATCCGCAGCCACTCGAAAAGCCCGAACGGGGTGATTGTGGCGGTCTTAGGAATGTCTGCGGGGCGAACCGGGATCTGGTGATACCCTCGGATTAAGTCCAGTTTTGAGAAAACCGTGGCACCCTCTAGGCTGGCAGAAAAATCCTGAATATGCGGGATCGGGTATCGGTCAGCCGTGGTGATGGCGTTCAGGCGTCGGTAATCGCCACATGGTCTCCACCCCCCAGATGCTTTTGGGACCATGTGTAACGGTGAGGCCCACGGGCTGTCTAACGGGCGTATGATCCCCAGTTGTTCCAAAGTGAGGAACTCTTCGCGAGCGACTGCCAGCTTATCAGGGGGTAGGCGACGGGCTCGGGCGAAAACAGGCGGTCCCTCCGTGGGGATGAAGTGCACGACTCCGTGCTTGGCAGCAGGTGTGTCGAATCGCTGGACTAGGAGCTCCGGGAAATCAGCGAGTATCACAGCAAACGGGTCGGAGGTCGTAGTGACGGCCTGGACGGTCGGGCTGGATGACACGGAAACCGAAGGAGCAGGGGGGTCAACGCTACTGGACGACGGCTGCAGGGTCTTCCCGCGGACGTCAGGGATTAACGCGAAAGCCCAAAGGAAATCCGCGCCCAGGATTGCCTGGCCTACATCTGCGATGATGAAAGTCCAGTTGTAGGTCCTGGAACCAAAGGACAGGGACATGTCCCGTGTTCCGTAGGTACGGACAGGGCTGCTGTTGACCGCAATGAGTGGGGGGGCCGGTCTTACCTGATCGCGCTTCTTGGCAGGATGGAGGCACAATGCTGACGATCGCCCCGGTGTCCACGAGGAAAACGGTACCCGTATGTTGCTCCGCCAGGTAGAGGCGATGGTTCTGGCCGATCGAGATTGCCTCTACATTTGATCGGCCGAGGCATTTCCCGAGAATGTGCAGGGGCTTCTACAGTTGCGTGCCGCTGCTCCCCATCTTCTATGAAAGGAACACCAGCCGCGCTGGTGTGTTTCTGTGTCGCGGGCCTGTTTCAAAATGGCCGCCGTCGACGTAGCAGCTTGGCGGGCTTTTTGTAAAGTGGCAGGCGGATGGGCGCCATCTTGGCCGCGCGGTCGGTCGCTCACCTGTGTTGAAACCCGATTTACTGACCCGGGGCGCCTCGCCTTTGCCGCGACCAGTGCGTCCGCCTTTTCTGCGAAATCCATCGGGTCCCCGAAAGTAACGTCTGCTAGGACTACGCGGACGTCCTCTGGCATCTTTTCGCGGAATGCCTCCTCGAACATGAGGCATTTGGTGTGCTCTCCCGCTAGAGTCATCATCTCCGTCATGAGGACCGACGGCGGTCGTTCCCCGATCTCAGGTAAGTGCAGGAGTGTGCTGGCCCGCTGTTGTTGGCTGCGCCCGAAGGTTTTCAGCAGCAGCGACTTGAAGCCCGCATACTTATCGGTTTCTGGCGGGTCGGTGACGTACTGCGCGACCCGTGCGGACGTTTCCGACGGCAGGACGCTCAGTAGGTGGTAGAACCGGGTCGCGTCCTCCTGTATTCCCCGGAGGTGGAACTGTGCCTCCGCTTGAGCGAACCACAGGTGTGGTTGGTGGGCCCAGAACGGGGGCAGATGAACGCCGACTGCGTTTGGCGTCGATGCCTCCCGTTGGGACATCTTGGTGATCTGTGATCACGTCGGGGTCACCACTATGGCGAGTCGTAGGCGAAGTACGTTGAGGTAGACGTTTATTATAACATTAACAACCGTGACAATCAACGCATCAAACGACAGACACCCATAAATCTTACTGTCTCCGCTGGAGGACTAAACGAGACTGCCTCGTTCCCTTTACCTGTGTACCACCTCACCTGGTCTACCAATCAGAGGGTTCGATGGCCTGGACCAATCCCTGTGTCCCTACAAAACTCCACTTCCCATTCTCATACTGCCCTTTCTGACCTGGCCTCCTCCATTGCTAATGGCCACACACAAACTGCAGGAACAGAATCTCATATTCCGTTTTGGTAGCTTATATCCTGGGCATGAAAATTAAATACTTGGTAATTAGCCAACAAACAAACACCCACTTCCATTCCCCCCCCCTTTTTCCATGCACCCCATCTGGATTTGCAATGATTGTGCCCTTCCCCCTTAACTTATCCCTCCACCTGTACTGCTTCCTCTGTCTTCATGATTTGCGCACCTTCTATCCTTATCTCCTTATCTCACAGTTTATGTCTTTTCATCTCTTGCCTTTGTTCATCCATCTCCCGATCAATATTCCCACCCGTATCCATCTATCACTTGCCAGACTTTGACCTGCACCACATCTCTTCCAGCTTTCTCCCCCTCTCACCACAATTAGTCTGAAGACGGGACCCGACCAGAAACATCACCTATTCATGTTTTCCAGAGATGCTGCCTGACCTGATGAGTTACTCCAGCATTGTGTGTCTTCATCAGAGCCTGGAGTAACTTTTGGCACATTGGCCTCAATCAGTCAGCTGCCCACGTTTGGTCCATATCCCTCTAAACCTTTCCTATCCATGTACCCGCCCATGTGTTGTTTAAATGTTGTTACAGTACTTGCCTCAACTACCTCCTCCAGCAGCTCGTTCCATATACCTACTACCCTCTGTGTGAAAAGGTTGCTCCTCAGGTTCCTATTAAATCTTTTCTTTCTCACCTTAAAGTTATATCCTCTGGATTCTCCGACTCTGGGGAAAAGACTGTGTATTTACCCAAACTATTCCTCTCATGATCTTACGCACTTCTGTAAGATCACCCCTCAACCTCCTGCACGCCAAGAAATAAAGTCCTAGCTTTTCCAGCCTCTCCCGATTGCTCCCTATGGCTCAGGTCCTCAGGTCCTGACAGCATCCTCGTAAATCTTCTCTGCACTCTTGTCAGCCGAACAACGTCCTTCCTATGGCTGGGTGACCAATCCTCCAAATTCAGCCTCACCAACGTCTTGTACAGCTGTAAAATAACATCCAAACTCTTCTAGCATCTCTGGAGAAAAGAAATAGGTGACGTTTCAGATCAAGACCCTCCTTCCTACATATCCAAACTTTTATACTCAATACTCTGACTGATCAAGGCCAATGTGCCAAATGTTTTCTAGACCACCTTATCAACATGTGAAGCCACTTTTAAGGATCTATATACCTGCACTCCTAGATTCCTCTGCTCTACAACACACCCCAGCTGCCCTGCCATTCACTGTGAATATGTCTCCATTGCTC
>NW_027602731.1:0-29015 GCF_053455715.1 Rhinoraja longicauda | reverse complement strand
GAGTTGTTTGCAAGGATACATGAGGACAGGGAATGTGGCTAGTTTTAAATCCGTGACAGAGAGTTTGAATCTGGCTATTGAACCTCTGGCAGAACTAATAAGATCAGATTCAGACATTAAAGGATTTAAAGTTAATCAGGAAGATCACAAAAATACTTTATTTGCAGATGATGTCTTAATTTGTCTTACTAGACCATTGGAATCCTTAGAAAATTATATTTCAGACTGGAAGAATACGGGAAAGTATCAGGATATAAAATTAATAAAGATAAAACTGAAATAATGCCTCTTTTTGAAGGCAATTATGACCAATGTAAAAGAGAAAGTCAGTTTAAATGGCAAAAAGAAGGCATTAAGTACTTACGAGTTAAAGTAGATAATAAGTTAAATAATTTGTATAAATTAAATTATAAACCACTAATAAAAAAAATAGATGAGGACCTGAAGAAATGGATGAATCTTCCAATTACATTGCTAGGGAGAGTGAACTATATTAAGATGAATATTTTTCCGAGGATACAGTATTTATTCCAAACACTGCCTATACCTTTGCTAAATAAATTTTTTTCAAGAATTGAACAAAATTGTGAGGAATTTTCTTTGGAAAGGTAAAATGCCAAGAGTGTCTCTGGAAAAATTAACATGGAAATTTGAATTAGGTGGACTGCAATTACCAAATTTAAAAATTATTATCTGGCAGCATAAATGAGTTTTATTTCATCCTTTTATCAAGAGGGTGGAAAAACAGCATGGGTTAAAATTGAAATGGATAAAATAAAAGAGTTATGTCCAGAAGAATTTATATATAAATGGAAAGCAAAGCTATTAGTTAAGGATAAAGAGTCACCTTTGCTAAAACATTTAATTAATACATTGTTGAAAACAGTTAAAGTTAATGATAAAAGATTTGTTTTAACAGCTAAAACTCCATTAATAAAAAATAGGTTATTGCCATTTGCTTGGAATAATCAAATACTACAAGTCTGGGAACAGAAGGGTATTATAAATATAGGAGATTGCTACGAAGGAAATAACTTTTTGACATTTTCTCAATTGGGAAATAAATATCAAATTCCAGGGAATAGTATTTTTTTCTATTATCAATTACAATCTTTTTTAAGGGAAAAGTTAGGTAATTCAATGTCTCTATTTCAGATTAAAGGAATTGAATCCTTGATTCAGGGCAAGGGAATAAAAAAAATTATATCATCAGTATAAATTATTACAAAAATCTAGTCCAAAATAGGAATTCAAAAATCAAGACAAAGATGGGAAACAGATCTTAATATTATCATTGATGAACCAAGTTGGGAAAGACTGTGTTTAGATAGTATGAAAAATACTATTAATGTGAGATATAGTTTAGTACAATATAATTTTTTACATCAACTATATTTAACCCCGAAAAAATTAAACAATTTAAAACCAAACTCATCTGAAATTTGTTTTAGATGCAACCAAGACGTGGGTACTTATTTACACTCCACATGGGCATGTCAGAAGGCAACTCCTTTTTGGAAAGACCTAAAAAGAAATTTGGAACAATTGATGAATAAGATCATACCAATGGATTCAAGGTTGTTTTTATTGGGAGATACAAAAGGAATATTACCAAAGCTAATTTTAGATAAACATCAGGAAAGATTTCTCAAAATAGCAATAGCAATAGCAAAAAAATGTGTAGCAGTCACTTGGAAAGATCAAAATGAAATAAGATTTGAAAGATGGTTTGCAGAAATGTGTAGTTGTATCCCATTAGAAAAAGCTACGTATAATCTGAGAAATGGATATGACTTCTTCTTGAAGGTGTGGAACCCATTCATTTTAAAGCTAGGATTAAGAATTGGAAATATTTAAATTCAGGATTGTTTTGATACCTTTTTTTTTTTTTTTACTTTATTTTTTTTTAATTTTTTTTTTACATACATACAAACACAAACTAAACAAACATAGGAGATGCATATTGAATGTAAATACCTTTACTTTAAGTTCCCAAAAACGGAAGAGACTCGAGTCCCGGCATTGCCTGTATTAATAATGACCATCTTTTATCAAACATGTCTGTTGTCAACTGTAACCTTGCTGTGATTTTTTCCATTATATACACATTTTTTACCCTATCTCTCCATTGCATTATGCTTGGAGGCTGTGGTTTCAACCACGAAGTTGTTATCGTCTTCTTTGCTATCAGCAGCAGGATTGTCAGTAAATGTTTCGAACTCTTATCTGTCATACTGTCAGGAATTATACCCAAAATGTAAAGTGCTGGTTCCAGAGGGAAGTTAATGCCCATAATCTGTTTAATTTCCTTTTGAATATTCTTCCAGAAATCCTGTATTTTTGGGCAATCCCAGAATATATGAGTGGAGTCCCCAACTTCTCCACACTCCCTCCAACATAAATCAGTTGTATTACTATATTTCGATGTAATGAATGGAGTATAAAAGTAACGCATTTTAACTTTCCAGTCAAATTCCCTCCATGTTGGGCTCTTAGTTAGTTTATGTCCCTCTTTAAATGATTCCTCCCACCCTTCTTCTGATATTATGATATTCGCTTCCAGTTCCCATTTTTCTTTGATATGTAAGTTGTTCTCTTTGGATTCATGTTGTAGTGCTTCATAAATTTTTGATATAATCCCTTTTTTTGACTTGTCTTCCGAGAACCCCCACAACACTTCCTCTAATTTAGATGGAGTCTTGCAGATGTTCTCCCATTCCTGATGTTTCTGTAGGTAATCTCTTAGCTGTAAGAATTTGTAAAAGTCATGAGCAGGTAAATTGAATTCTTTTTGAAGTTGTGTGAATATTTTCATTGTTTGTCCCTGAAACATTTGATCTATGTATATTAGCCCTTTGTCAGCCCATCTGTCAAATCCTGAGTCCATGGTAGATGGTACAAAGTCTGGGTTTTTTGCTATTCTAGTAGCCCTGCTTACAGAATTTGACAGCTTCAGCTTCTTTCTTACTGCTGACCAGATTTTCATTGTTACCCTAAACCACTCGTTGCCCATCCTGAGCCTCTTCAGGGCCTTCTCGTTTAAAAATGGGAGTGATTCTAAAGGCAAATTTTTACAAGCGTTTTGCTCCATCTCCACCCACATTGAATCTTTCTCTTTAGTGGTCCACATGATTAAGGCTCTGAGTTGCGTTGCCCAATAATAATTTCTTAAATTAGGCAAGTTCAACCCTCCCTTTTCTTTTTTGCTAAGAAGCGTCTTGTATTTAATTCTTGCTTTTTTACTTTGCCATAAGAATTTCGATATAATTTTATCCAGTTTTTTTAGAAAAGCTCCCGAGATCATAATAGGCAACGATTGGAACAAAAACAACAGTCTTGGCAATATATTCATTCTGACTGTTTCTACTCTTCCCACCAGAGTCAACGGTAAAATCTCCCATCCAGCCAAATCATCCTTTATCTCAGATATCAGTTTCCCATAATTAGCTTCAAATAGCTGTGCTGTATTCGAAGTGATAATTATACCAAGGTATCTAAACCCTTTTTTGGTCCATTTAAAATGGACTTTTTCTTTAAGTTCCACTGGACAATCTCCTGAGAGCATCATTGCTATTGATTTGGCTTCATTTGTCAAATATCCTGATATTTCACCATATTCTTTTAGGTTATCTAGTAGAGCTGGTATAGACGTGGAGGGCTCCACTATGTATGTTAATAAATCGTCCGCAAATAATGACGTCTTGTGTTCTATGCCCCCTTCATCTTTTATTCCTTTAATGTTTTTATTTTGTCTTATTGACTCTGCTAACGGTTCAATACTTGCAGCAAACAGTAGCGGGCTCAGGCAATCTCCTTGCCTGACTCCTCTTTTGAGGTAGAAGAAGTCTGAGCAGCAGCCATTAATTCTGATCCGTGATTTGGGATTTTTATAAACAATTTTTACCCAGTCTATAAACGTTGAGTGAAACCCAAAAACCTTCAATGTTTGATATAAAAAGTTCCATTTCACACGGTCAAACGCTTTTTGTGCATCTAGGCTAAGCAGCATGGTAGGTCTGGGATTATTTTTAGCACATGATATAAGATTTAGTGTTCTCCTGATATTGTTAGCCCCCTGTCTCCCCGGGATAAACCCCGTTTGATCTGGCTTGATTAATTTAGTTATATGTTGTTGCATTCTCTGTGCTAGTATGCTTGTTAATATTTTTAAATCATTACAGAGCAAGCTGACCGGTCTATATCCCTCACATGAAGTCGGATCTTTGCCCTCCTTATGTAATACGGAAATTATGGCTTCTGACCAAGTATCTGGGCGGTTTCCTGTTGATAGCGCATAATTAAAAACTTTACATAATTCTGGTGTTATGTCTTCTGCAAAACATTTATAATACTCCCCTGAGAAGCCATCTGTACCTGGGGATTTGTTACTTTTAAGGGTTTTTATAGTATCGGCTATTTCTTGTGACGAAATTGGTTTTATCATTTCAGATGCTTCTTCTACCTTTAATGCTGGTAAATGTAGTTTTTTGAAAAATTCTTGTGTTTTGGTCTCAGTGAGATTAGATTCTGAGTCACTGTATAAGTTTTTATAATATTCTGCAAAGGCCTTTGCTATCTCTTTTGGCTTAGCCATAATAAAATTGGAAGTGGGATGTCTTATTTTTGTAACTATTCTATTTGTTTGAGCTTTTCGCAGTTGGAATGCCAGTAACCGGCTTGCTCTGTTACCCATCTCATAATATCTTTGATTTATAAAACGAAGAGCTCCTTCTGCTTTATATGTTAAAAGTTCGTCTAACTCTTGTCTCATTTTTTTTAATTCGACGAGAATAGAGTTGTTTCTTGTTCTTTTATGTTCTAACTCCAACTCTCTGATTTTACTTTCTAGCTTTCCTTGCCTTTCCATTCGGGTTTTTTTCAATCTGGAAGTTATCTCTATTATTTTCCCTCTCATGACTGCTTTTCCTCCCTCCCATAATGTCGATGGTGAGACCTCGCCATTGTCATTTATTTGAAAATATTCCTTTAAGTTTAGTTTTAGTTCTTTGACAACCTTTTCATCTGATAGGATTGACACATTAAGTCTCCAGTACTTAAAGAAGGATTCCCTGCCCAGCTCAATGGATAGTATGACAGGGGCGTGGTCACTTATAGTTATGGATTCTATACTGCAGTCCCTGACTGTATGTATCTGTTGTTTTGACACACAAAAAAAGTCTATTCTCGAATAACTCCCATGTGGGTTAGAATAAAAGGTAAAATCTCTTCCTTTAGGATTATTATGTCTCCATGGATCAACCAGACCTAATTCTTTTATAACATTATTTAGGACTCTGGATTTTTTTGTTTTTGGTCCCCTCTCAGATGGCAACCTGTCTAAGTTACCATTCTGTATGGTATTAAAATCCCCTCCCAAAATTATCATCCCTCGTCCGTTACTGGTAAGTATATTGGCTATGTTTTTAAAGAATGTTTCATTTTCTTCATTTGGGGCATAGATGTTTAATATTGAAATACTCATATCTCCTATTGTGCCAACCACCATGATATATCTTCCCATATCACCTTTAATCACTTTCTCTACAGAAAATGGTAGGGATTTATTAATTAGTATGGCCACCCCCCTTTTCTTGCCATATGAAGCATGGAATACTTGGTTTACCCATTCCCTTTTCAGTTTTTTATGTTCATTTTCACTCAAGTGAGTTTCTTGGATTAGTGCAATGGCACATTGTAGTTTCTTCAACTGACTCAATATTTTCTTTCTCTTAATAGGGTGATTTAGACCGTGCACATTATAAGAAACAAGGTTCAACTTATTCATGACATTTTAAGATGTAGGCCATAAACTCGGTTCCTCCTATAAATCAAAACAACTGTGCAAAACGATACACAGCGAAAAAACAAACAAACAATACACATCTCCCTCTGAACTACTATACAAAAATAACATGTGACTCCCAAAAGTCCCGTCATCAGAGAGTGTGGCAATCTCTCTGGGGAAATGGCACAATGTGCACCTGCAACTTCTCAGAATTAAGTTGCTCCTTGCTCAAATTGAGATCCAGCTTTGCTCCTTCAACCAATTTTGACATTATTCAGTATAAGTGTTACTTAAATCCCATAACTAGCTCCTTTTCAATTCTTTGAACATTAAACATAAATTCAGATTGTCCGCATTCTATATACTTCAGGATTGTCATTTATTTTTTACCCTTAGTTCCAGGCTGTTTTTTTGTTTTTTTTAGTCCTTACCACTGTGAACCTCAGAGTTCACAGACCGAGGGCTTGTATGTCCGCCTCTGTGATGGGTGGCTGTCTCCTCTTTCCCTTCTGTCCTGTCCCCGTAGTCCAGCTGCCCTCCATCCTCACTCTCTGTAGTTTCTCCCACTCGTCCTCCTCCACATGGATCCCCATGTCCTTCAGCATGGGGGCAGCCTCCATCAGTGTATTGAATGTCTTCGTCTCTGTTCCCAGAAACACCTTCAGTCTTGCAGGATATGGGGACTGTGCCTTTATGTTTTTCTCCTTCAACTTTTTTATTACATCCCGCACTTGTTTCCTCTTCTTCTGTATCTCGGTAGTGTAGTCATGGTTGAAGTAAATGGTCCGTTCCTCATATGCTATTTTTTGTTTCCATGCTTGTTGTATGATGCGGTCTTTCACCTGGTGGTCAATGAAGCGGGCGATGATGGCTCGCGGGGGAGCCGCACTCTCTTTCGGTTTGGTAGTCAGCGAGCGGTGCGCTCTTTCGATGCGGATATCGACGGCCGCCGAGATTTGTAATGTTGTTCGGATGAAATCAGTCACAAATCCTATGGTGTCGCCTTTCTCAGCGCCCTCCGGGATCCCATGTATCCATATGTTATTACGTCTCGCTCTTGCTTCCAAGTCGTCACATTTTGCGGCTAACGCCGCCTCTCTTTGAAGAAGAAAGGCGACTGATCTTTCCAGCCGCGCTGCCCTGTCTTCCGTCTCCCCCAACCTTTCTTCTATGTTCACTGTTCGTCGCTCCAGTGAAGCGGTTCTCTCCAAAAGCTCCTTTAAATTAGTTTCTAGTCTCACCAGAGCTTTTTTGTTGTCATTTACCGCTTCTGTGTGCTCTTGTCTTAACTTGCGTAGCTCCGCCAATATTACGGAGTCTTGTTCCCCACAGCTGGTTCCCTTATCTGGCGTGGCTCTCTTTGCCGAGTCCGTAGCTTTAGTATCCGCATTATCCTTTTTGTTCAACCGTGTCTCCATATTTTTATTTATCGTTAACTTTCGTTGTCGATATAACTTGCGATTGGCCCGCTTCCTGTTGTTACTAATGTTTAAAAGAGCTAGTTTTAATTGGTTTCTTTGAGAGCTAACTTTTTAGATTGTCTAGTCCAACATGGCGCCACCGGAAGTCCTGTTTTGATACCTTTAATAAGAATTTAATAAGAAATTACCCGGAAGTGTCTCATTCTGGACTCCAGGTTTCTTTCTTTCTCTCTTTCTTTTTCTTTTTCTTTTTCCTTCTTTTTAACTGGGCGGGTGGGGGGAAGAAGGGGTGGTGGTGGGAGGGGAGATAATACAGAACAATACATGTATAATCGAACACTGAAGAAGTCTGGTCTACCCCAACAGCTGCTGACGACCTTCTACCGCTGCACCATAGAGAGCATCCTAACGCATGGCATCCCTGTGTGGTACCTCAGCTGCACGGAGGCAGAAAGGAAAGCTCTACAGCGGGTAGTCCATAGAGCTCAGAGGGCCATCGGAACACAGCTACCAGACTTGGAGGGCATCTACAACACACGATGCCTCAGAAAAGCCACCAGCATCCACAAAGACTCTTCACACCCCTGCAACAGTCTGTTCGAACTCCTTCCATCGGGCAGACGATACAAGGCCTTCTACGCCCGCACCTCCAGACTCAGGAACAGCTTCATCCCCAGGGCCATAGCTGCTATGAACCGGTCCTGCTGAGCCGGATGGCCACAACGCATAGATCAACTTGCACTTTACCCTGTCTAAAAACTGTTACAACTGTTTTGTTTCGTTGGGTTGCTGCTGTCTAAATTACCTAAATTATTGCATCGTATGGGAGGCGCATTCCCAATCTCATTGTACCCCTGGGTACAATGACAATAAAGATATATTGTATTGTATTGTATTGTATAATGTAGTTATTATTGCTTACTATGAAATGTAACATGTATGAGTTCTGTTAAAACTTAAATAAAATTTATTTTAAAATAATTTAAAAAAGAGAGTTAGAATCTGTGGAATTCTCTGCCTCAGAGGGCAGTGGAGGCCAATTCTCTGAATACATTCAAGAGAGAGCTAGATAGAACTCTTAAGGATAGCGGAGTCAGGGGGTATGGGGAGAAGGCAGGAACGGGGTACTGATTGAGAATGATCAGCCATGATCACATTGAATGGCGGTGCGTACAGGCTCAAAGGGCCAAATGGCCTCCTCCTGCACCTATTGTCTATTGAAACATACGGAATAGTGAAAGGCTTGGATAGAGTGGATGTGGAGAGGATGTTTCCACTGGTGGGAGAGTCTAGGACTAGTCATAGCCTCAGAATTAAAGGACAGAGAGTCCTTTAGGAAGGAGATGAGGAGAGATTTCTTCAGTCAGAGGGTGGTGAATCTGTGGGATTCTTTGCCACAGAAGGCTGTGGAGGGCAAGTCGGTGGATATTTGTAAGGCAGAGATAGATAGATTCTGAATTAGTACAGGTGTCAGAGGTTATGGGGAGAAGGCAGGAGAATGGGGTTGGGAGAGAGAGATAGGTCAGCCATGATTGAATGGCAGAATAGACCTGATGGGCCGAATGGCCCAATTCTACTCCTATCATGATATCGGCGAGCCAAGGCCTAGCTGGTGGAGTTTGGTGACGAGCTTGGTGGGGGATGAGCGTGTTTGAAGGCAGAGCTAGCTAGAGTCAATGAGTAGCATCCTCGCGTACGTGCCCTGTCTCTCCAGGTGAGTCAGGACAGTGCGAAGAGCCAGAGAGATGGCGTCCTCTGTGGATGTGTTTGCACATTGACGCGAGTCCAGTGAGTCAGTGATGCTGGATTTGATGTGTGAGAGGGCCAGCCTTTCAAAGCACTTCTGGATAAATGTGAGGTTGTCCACTTTGGTGGCAAGAACGGGAAAGCAGACTATTATCTGAATGGTGGCCGATTAGGAGAAGGGGAGACGCAACGAGACCTGGGTGTCATGGTGCACCAGTCATTGAAAGTAGGCATGCAGGTGCAGCGGGCAGTGGAGAAAGCCAATGGTATGTTGGCATTCATAGGGAGGGGATTTGAGTATAGGAGCAGGGAGGTTCTGCTGCAGTTGCACAGGGCATTGGTGAGACCGCACCTGGAGTATTGCGTACCGTTTTGGTCTCCTAGTTTGAGTTTAGGAGCAAAGGGGTCCTTCTGCAGTCGTACAGGGCCCTGGTGAGACCGCACCTGGAGTATTGCGTACAGTTTTGGTCTCCTAATCTGAGGAAAGACATTCTTGCCATAGAGGGAGTACAGAGAAGGTGCACCAGATTGATTCCTGGGATGGCAGGACTTTCATATGAAGATAGACTGGATAGACTCGGCTTGTACTCGCTGGAATTTAGAAGATTGAGGGGAGAAATGTACAAAATTCTTAAGGGGTCGGACAGGCTAGATGCGGGAAGATTGTTCCCGATGTTGGGGAAGTCCAGAACAAGGGGTCACGGTTTAAGGATAAAGGGGAAGTCTTTTAGGACCGAGATGAGAACTTTTTTTTCACACAGAGAGTGGGTACTGATTGAGAACGATCAGCCGCGATCACATTGAATGGCGGTACATACAGGCTCGAAGGGCCGAATGGCCTCCTCCTGTACCTATTGTGAGAGAGAGGAGGGGGAGAGAGAGAGGGAAGGGGAGCCAGCAAGCAAGGACAAACATTGACACAAAGAAACAGTGAGCACATGTGGCGGCCATTTTGTTGAAAGAAACAGTGAGCACATGTGGCCCTTCATAAGCCCACAACTTCCCCAAGGCTCAGCGATCCCACCAATGATCAATTAGCAGCCCGCCCGACGGGCGACATTGTCCACACCCAGTCTCCACCTCTTGCTATTAAAAGATATTTTATAAATTAAAGCTCGTAGCTTTTTGAGGTATAAAATATCTTTTTAAAAACAAGATTAAATAGCTCTCCCCCTTCTCTTTCCCCTCCTCTCTCTCTCCCCCCCTCTCTCCCCCTCCTCTCTCTCCCCTCCTCTCTCTCCCCCTCCTCTCTCTCCCCCTCCTCTCTCTTCCCCTCCTCTCTCCCTCCCTCCCTCTGTCACTCCATCCCTCCCTCTCTCCCTCCCTCCCTCCCTCCCTCTCTCTCCCAAACAAAAAACTATGAGCTTTAATTTATAAAATATCTTTTAATAGCAAGAGGTGGATAGCCATCATGCCCCATCTACACTAGTCCCACCCGCCCACACCGTCCAACATGCCCCATCTACACTAGTCCCACCCGCGCACACCGTCCAACATGCCCCATCTACACTAGTCCCACCCGCCCACACCGTCCAACATGCCCCATCTACACTAGTCCCACCCGCCCACACCGTCCAACATGCCCCATCTACACTAGTCCCACCCGCCCACACCGTCCAACATGCCCCATCTACACTAGTCCCACCCGCCCACACCGACCAACATGCCCCATCTACGCTAGTCCCACACCGACCAACATGCCCCATCTACACTAGTCCCACCTGCCCACACCGACCAACATGCCCCATCTACACTGGTCCCACCCGCCCACACCGTCCAACATGCCCCACCTACACTAGTCCCACCCGCCCACACCGACCAACATGCCCCATCTACACTAGTCCCACCCGCCCACACCATCCAACATGCCCCATCTACACAAGTCCCACCTGCCCACACTGACCAACATGCCCCATCTACACTTGTCCCACCTGCCCACACCGTCCAACATGCCCCATCTACACTAGTCCCACCTGCCCACACCGACCAACATGCCCCATCTACACTAGTCCCACCTGCCCACACCGACCAACATGCCCCATCTACACTAGTCCCACATGCCCACACCGGCCAACATGCCTGTTTATAATTTAAAGCTCGTAGCTTATTGATAAATTTATAAATTATAGCTCGATTTTTTCACAGACAGCACTTGTTTATAACGCGCGCACACACGCGCACGACACCTGTTCATTCTTTATCCCTGTTCCGTATAAGTATGTATGTATGTACGGGGTTAATCAATATCTGTTATGGGCTGAGTGTGTTTGGGCCCTTCAGGTTGGCGCGGGTGGCAGGCAGGCAGGCAGGCAGATAAAAGACGGCCATCGCAAGTTTGGTCACAACTGCTGGAGTGTCGGAGTGTCTACTAGACTGGGGTAAGTCAGTCAGCTCACACACACACACACACACACACACGCACACAATTAGGGTGACGTCTGTTTTTTATTACAATGCCAAGAACTGTAACACAAGCACACACACACACACAGAGAGAGAGAGAGAGGGAGGGAGGGAGGGAGGGAGGGAGGGAGGGAAGAGAGAGAGGGGAGAGAGAGAGAGAGGGGGAGAGAGAGAGAGATAGAGCTGGGGAGAGAGAGAGGGGGGGGAGAGGTGGGGAGACCCAAACACAAACACAAACACAAACACAGACCCAAACACAGACTCAAACACAGACCCAAACACAGACTCAAACACAGACCCACACACATCAGACACACTTCCCGGAAGCACTTCCAAATGCCGGATAGTCTCCTCCCTGCCCTGGAGGTTCAGCTACGTGCCGGGGGTAGTAAATACAATAATAATACTATAGTAATAATAATTAATATAATTAATAATAATAAGAATTAATCAAAGATTGATTGATTGATCGATCGGTGGGTGGGTGGATGGATGTCAGGAGGGAACCGTACACCAATAAAGATTTTAATGCGTTGCATCAGTTGCATTTAACATTTGAGTGGTTTTGCATGATTATTGCAATTAATTTTATTGCATTAAACATCCCAGGAGGCTGCAATATTTCTTTAATGCAAGGTTATCACTGCATTTAACTTTGCAGCAGTCTGCAATGTTATCATAATACGATGCATTAGTTGCATTGAACATTTGAGAGATTTTGCATGATTATTACAATGATTTTAATGCGTTTAATAACCCAGAACAGCTGCAATTTTGCTTTAATGCAAGGCCTGCGCTGCATTTAACATTGCAGGAGCCTGCAAAGTTGTTCTAATGCGTTGCATTAATTGCATTTAACATTTGAGAGGTTTTGCAAAATTATTGCAATTAATTTTATTGCATTTAACATCCCAGGGGTTGCAATATTGCTTTAATGCAACGCCAGCGCTGCATTTAACAATGCAGCAGCCTGCAAAGTTATCCTAATACGATGCATTAGTCGCATTTAACATTTGAGAGGTTTTGCAGGATTATTATTGCATTTCACATCGCAGGGTGTTGCAATATTTCTTTAATGCAAGGCGATCACTGCATTTAACATTGCAGCAGCCTGAAAAGTCATCCTAATGCGATGCATTTGTTGCATTTAACATTTGAGAGGTTTTGCAAAATTATTGCAATTAATTTAATGCATATTACATCTATTGGGGGTAGCTAGGTGACTTTAATGCAAGGCCATCACTGCATTTAACATTGCAGCAGCCTGCAAAGTTATCCTAATGCGATGCATCAATTGCATTTAACATTTGAGAGGTTTTGCATGATTATTGCAATGATTTTTTAATGCATTTCACATCCCAGGGTGGTGTAATATTGCATTAATGCAAGGCCATCACTGCATTTAACATTACAGCAACCGTACACCAATAAAGATCTTCCCACAGACAGCACGCGGCACTTGTTTACAACGCCCACACCAGACACCAGACACAAACCCAAACACAAACCCACACACAGACACACACACAGACACACACACAGACCCACACACATCAGACACACTTCCCGGAAGCACTTCCAAATGCCGGATAGTCTCCTCCCAGCCCTGGAGGTTCAGCTACGTGCCGGGGGTAGTAAATACAATAATAATACTATAGTAATAATAATTAATATTATTAATAATAATAAGAATTAATCAACGATTGATTGATTGATCGATCGGTGGGTGGGTGGAAGGATGTCAGGAGGGAACCGTACACCAATAAAGATTTTAATGCGTTGCATCAGTTGCATTTAACATTTGAGTGGTTTTGCATGATTATTGCAATTAATTTTATTGCATTAAACATCCCAGGAGGCTGCAATATTTTTTTAATGCAAGGCCATCACTGCATTTAACATTACAGCAACCGTACACCAATAAAGATATTTCCACAGACAGCATGCGGCACTTGTTTATAATGCCCACACCAGACACCAGACACAAACCCAAACACAAACCCAAACACAGACCCAAACACAAACCCAAACACAAACACAAACACAGACCCAAACACACACCCACATACAGACACACACACAGACACACACACAGACCCACACACATCAGACACACTTCCCGGAAGCACTTCCAAATGCCGGATAGTCTCCTCCCTGCCCTGGAGGTTCCGCTACGTGCCGGGGGTAGTAAATACAATAATAATACTATAGTAATAATAATTAATATTGTTAATAATAAGAATTAATCAAAGATTGATTGATTGATCGATCGGTGGGTGGGTGGGTGGATGGCAGGAGGAACCGTACACCAATAAAGATTTTTTCACAGACAGCACTTGTTTATAACGCGCGCACACACACGCACGACACCTGTTTATTCTTTATCCCTGTTCCGTATAGGTATGTATGTATGTACGGGGTTAATCAATATCTGTTATGGGCTGAGTGTAAGACAAGTGTTTGGGCCCTTCAGGTTGGCGCTGGTGGCAGGCAGGCAGGCAGATAAAAGACGGCCATCGCAAGTTTGGTCACAACTGCTGGAGTGTCGGAGTGTCTACTAGACTGGGGTAAGTCAGTCAGCTCACACACACACACACACACACACACGCACACAATTAGGGTGACGTCTGTTTTTTATTACAATGCCAAGAACTGTAACACAAGCACACACACAGAGAGAGAGAGAGAGAGAGGTTGAGGGAGGGAGGGAGGGAGGGAGGGAAGAGAGAGAGGGGAGAGAGAGAGAGAGAGGGGGAGAGAGAGAGAGAGATAGAGCTGGGGAGAGAGAGAGGGGGGGAGAGATAGAGCTGGGGGAGAGAGAGAGAGGGGGGAGAGGGGGGAGACCCAAACACAAACCCAAACACAGACCCACACACAGACACACACACACAGACACACACACAGACACACACACACCCACACACAGACACACACACAGACACACACAGACCCACACACATCAGACACACTTCCCGGAAGCACTTCCAAATGCCGGATAGTCTCCTCCCTGCCCTGGAGGTTCCGCTACGTGCCGGGGGTAGTAAATACAATAATAATACTATAGTAATAATAATTAATATTATTAATAATAATAAGAATTAATCAAAGATTGATTGATCGATGGGTGGGTGGGTGGATGGATGTCAGGAGGAACCGTACAGCAATAAAGATTTTAATGCGTTGCATCAGTTGCATTTAACATTTGAGTGGTTTTGCATGATTATTGCAATTAATTTTATTGCATTAAACATCCCAGGAGGCTGCAATATTTCTTTAATGCAAGGCCATCACTGCATTTAACTTTGCAGCAGTCTGCAATGTTATCATAATACGATGCATTAGTTGCATTGAACATTTGAGAGATTTTGCATGATTATTACAATGATTTTAATGCGTTTAATACCCCAGAACAGCTGCAATTTTGCTTTAATGCAAGGCCTGCGCTGCATTTAACATTGCAGGAGCCTGCAGAGTTGTTCTAATGCGTTGCATTAATTGCATTTAACATTTGAGAGGTTTTGCAAAATTATTGCAATTAATTTTATTGCATTTAACATCCCAGGGGGTTGCAATATTGCTTCAATGCAACGCCAGCGCTGCATTTAACAATGCAGCAGCCTGCAAAGTTATCCTAATACGATGCATTAGTCGCATTTATCATTTGAGAGGTTTTGCAGGATTATTATTGCATTTCACATCGCAGGGTGTTGCAATATTTCTTTAATGCAAGGCGATCACTGCATTTAACATTGCAGCAGCCTGAAAAGTCATCCTAATGCGATGCATTTGTTGCATTTAACATTTGAGAGGTTTTGCAAAATTATTGCAATTAATTTAATGCATATTACCTCCATTGGGGGTAGCTAGGTGACTTTAATGCAAGGCCATCACTGCATTTAACATTGCAGCAGCCTGCAAAGTTATCCTAATGCGATGCATCAATTGCATTTAACATTTGAGAGGTTTTGCATGATTATTGCAATGATTTTTTAATGCATTTCACATCCCAGGGTGGTGTAATATTGCATTAATGCAAGGCCATCACTGCATTTAACATTACAGCAACCGTACACCAATAAAGATCTTTCCACAGACAGCACGCGGCACTTGTTTATAACGCCCACACCAGACACCAGACACAAACCCAAACACAAACCCAAACACAAACCCAAACACAGACTCAAACACAGACTCAAACACAAACCCAAACACAAACCCAAACACAAACCCAAACACACACCCACACACAGACACACACACAGACACACACACAGACCCACACACATCAGACACACTTCCCGGAAGCACTTCCAAATGCCGGATAGTCTCCTCCCTGCCCTGGAGGTTCAGCTACGTGCCGGGGGTAGTAAATACAATAATAATACTATAGTAATAATAATTAATATTATTAATAATAAGAATTAATCAAAGATTGATTGATTGATCGATCGGTGGGTGGGTGGGTGGATGGGTGGATGTCAGGAGGAACCGTACACCAATAAAGCTCGATTTTTTCACAGACAGCACTTGTTTATAACGCGCGCACACACACGCACGACACCTGTTTATTCTTTATCCCTGTTCCGTATAAGTATGTATGTATGTATGGGGTTAATCAATATCTGTTATGGGCTGAGTGTAAGACAAGTGTTTGGGCCCTTCAGGTTGGCGCGGGTGGCAGGCAGGCACCGAGTCATTGAATATGAGTCAGATGTCAATATTCAACTTTAGAGAACTTTACTTCGGCCGCTTTTGCAGCTTTGTGTACAGTTATGTTCGCTCTCGTACACAAAGGATATGGGCGCTTCGGAAATCGTGTTCCAGACGTTTACAAGAACATCGCCTGGAGCGTATGAACAACCAGACGTTGGACTGATTCATCGGAGTTCGGGCAGTAACCTGATAGATCGATAGCAAATTATGAGAGGCAAATATATGGTAAACAGTCAGAACATTCTTGTCAAGATGGAAATATCAAGTATTGAAGGCCACCCCTTTATGGTGAAAGGGATGAAGTTTAAACGAGGTGTGCGGGGAAAGCAAGGGGCATTAAGTGCATCGAACGCAATACCGCAGGTGGGCATTGGGTGATAAGGAATAGGAGTAGAATTAGACCATTCGGCCGATCGTCTTATCCGCCAAGCTTTTTCCCTCCAACCCCCATTCTCCTACCATCTCCCCATAACTTCTGATACCTGTATTAATCCAGAATCTTTCTGTCTACGCCTTTAAATATCCAGTGACGTGACGTACACAGCCTGTTGTGGCAAATAATTCCACAAATTCATCACCTTCTGACTAATTAAATTTCTGAGCATCTTCAAACGAGAACGTAGATTAATTCTGAGGAAATGATCTCTTGTCCGAGACGCTCCCACAAGTGGAAACATACTTTCCACATCCACTGGATCTAAACCATTCACATATTTGTATGTTTCAATGAGGTCCACCCTCATACTTCTAAACTCCGAGTGCAATCCGGGAGTCGACCAAACGCTCGCCAGAGGTTAACTTATTGCTGGGATCATTCTTGTAAACCTCCTCTGGACCCTCTCCAGAGCCAGCACACCTCCCCTCTGATATGGTGCCCAGAATTGCTCACAATATTCCAAATGCGGCCTTCCCGTCGCCTTGTATAGCCTCAACATTACATCCGTTTTTCTGTGTACAAGTCCTCTTGAAATAAATGCAAGCAATGAGTTTGCTTCCATTAGACAATAGACAATAGACAATAGGTGCAGCAGTAGGCAATTCGGCCCTTCAAGCACCACCATTCCATGTGATCATGGCTGATCATTCTCACCGATTCAACTTGCAGATAAAAAATTTGGGAATAATAATAATAATAATAATAATAATGTTAATAAACATTTATTTTTTATAGCGCTTTTCCAATTGCTCAAAGACGCTTTACAAACCAGTCAGGACATAAAAACAAACAAACAAACAAAAGATTTGTCCTGACGGAGCAGCGTCGAACAAATAGCGCCAGCGTCCTCTCACGTGAGTCCGGCAGTGGACAATAAAGAACACAAGACACACAATTACAATTTTAACACAAACAGCCATCACAGTAATTGCTCCAGGCACACCCTCACTGCGATGGAAGGCAAAGAAAAGTCTTATCTCCTCCTCATTCTTCTCCCGTGGTGCCACGAGGCGACCGAGGCTCTCGACTTTTGAACCCCCACCGGGAGATGGAAAGTCCCAGGGCCGAGCCGAGCAGGCCGATGAAGGTCCTAAGCCCCCACCGGGTGATGGGAAGTGCCGCGGCCAGGCCACGCAGGGCGATGAGGGCCCTGCGAGCGGGTCGATCAAACCTCGCGCTTCGGGGCGGTCGAAGCTGCTACGGCTGGAGCTCCCGAAAGCCGGTCGCCAGCCAAGGACCTGCGAACTCCAGATGTTGCGGTCTGCAGGGCCCACGGCCGAAGCCTCCGAGATGGCAAGTCCAGGCCCTGCCACCGGAGTCTTCAAGGTCGATCCCAGCTGGAGGCCGCCGACTCCACGGTGTTAGGCCGTAGGACGAACGGAGATACGACACGATAACCAGCACTCCCAAGTCCCTTTGAACTTCAGATTGATGGATTATTTTCCCACTTAGACAATAGTCTACGCCATTATTCCTACTACCAAAATGCAGTACTCCGCACTTTGCTACACTATATTCCATCTGCCACTTCTCTACCCATTCCCCCAACATGTCCTAGTCCTTCTGCGGAGTCCATGCTTTCTCTAAACTACCTGCCCTTCCACCTTTTTTCGTAACATCTGAAAACCTGGCCACAAAGCCTTCAATCCCCTCGTCCAAATCATAATATAAAACGTGGAGTAGCGGACAAACACCGATCCTTGAAGATCTTCACTAGTTACTGTTAGCCAACGAGAAAAAAATCCCTCTTTATTGCCACTCTTTGTCTTCTGCCATCCAGCCAGCCAGTTATCCATGCTGGTATCTGCCCTTTGACACCGTGGGCTCTCATCTTCCTAAGCAGCCATCTTGTGACACCTGGTCAAAGGCTTTCTGAAAATCAAAGTTAACAACATCTACTGTCTCTCCTTTGGATGTTTTGCTATTTACTTCTTCAAATAATTCCAGCAAATTTATCAAACACGACCTTCCATTCACAAAGCCATGCCTATTTCATCGTGCACTTATAAATACTCTGTCACATCATCCTGTATAACGGGTCCTAAAATCTTACCACCCACTCCGCTGGAGTTGGAGGCAGATACAATACTGATATTTAAGACAAGTTCAGATTTTCAGGTAATGAAGGGCATTGCATTGTGAGCAGGCAGGTAAGGGTGGTCGTCTCATGTTCGGCACAGCTATTATTAGCCGAAAGTCCTGCCGTGCCTTGTACTTCGTGTAGGAACGAAATGCAGATGCTGGTTTAAATCGAAGGTAGGCACAAAATGCTGGTGTAACTCAACGAGACAGGCAGCGCCTATGGAGAGAAAGAATGGGTGAAGTTTCGGGTCGAGACCCTTTAGACTGATGTCGGAGAGGTCGGCGGGAAAGAGATAGAATGTTGTTGGAGACAGTGAGACTGGTGGGAGAACTGGGAAGGAGGAGGGATGGAGAGAGAGGGGAAGCAATGGCTAATTGAAGTTAGATAAGTCAATGTTCATATCGCTGGTATGTTTGCTGCCCAAGCGAAGTATGAGGTGCAGTTCCTCCAATTTGCGCTGGGCCTCACTCTGACAATGGAGGATGCCAAGGACAGAAATTTCAGATTGGGAATGGGGGAGCGGGGGTGAGTTAAAGTGCTGAGCAACCGGGAGATCAGGTACGACTGGGTGGAGCCGTTCAGCGAAACGATCGTCGAGCTTGCGCTTGGTCTCTCCGATATCACTCCAGCAGTACTATCCCACAGTATACTGTTACACCAGTACTACCCCACAGTGCGTCACTCCATCAGTACTATCCCACAGTATACCATTACACCAGTACTACCCTACAGTGCGTCACTCCATCAGCACTATCCCACAGTATACCGTTATACCAGTACTACTCCACAGTGCGTCACTCCATCAGTACTATCCAACAGTATACCATTACACCAGTACTACCCCACAGTTCGTCACTCCATCAGTACTATCGAACAGTATACCATTACACCAGTACTACCTTACAGTGCGTCACTCCATCAGTACTACCGCACAGTATCACTCCATCAATTCCATCCCACATTATGTCACAACAACAGTACTACCGCACAGTGTGTCACCCCAACAGAACTACCCCAGAATGTGCCATTACTTCAACACTACCCTACGTTAGGTTACTCCGTCAATACTACTTCACAGTCTGTCACTCCATCAGTACTACATGTTACTCCATTAGTCGTACCCAAGAGCGTGTCATTCTCATCAGTACAACCCCACAGTATGTCATTCCATCATTTCTTCCCGACGGTGTTTCACTGTCAGTACCACCTTAAGTATGCAATTTCATCAGTTCTACCCACAGTTTTTAACCCCTTCAATAATACCATCGAATGTGTCACTATATCAGTACTACCCCAAAATATACCAGTCCTTCACTACTACCCAACAGGATGCTAATCCATAAGTATTATAGACAATAGACAATAGGTGCAGGAGTAGGCCATTCGGCCCTTCGATCCAGCACCGCCATTCAAAGTGATCATGGCTGATCATTCTCAATCAGTACCCCGTTCCAGCTTTCTCCCCATACCCCCTGACTCCGCTATCCTTAAGAGCTCTACCTAGCTCTCTCTTGAATGTATTCAGAGAATTGGCCTCCACTGCCCTCTGAGGCAGAGAATTCCACAGATTCACAACTCTCTGACTAAAAAAGTTTTTCCTCATCTCTGTTCTAAATGGCCTACCCCTTATTCTTGATCTGTGGCCCCTGGTTCTGGACTCCCCCAACATTGGGAACATGTTTCCTGCCTCTAACGCGTCCAACCCCTTAATTATTTTATACGTTTCGATAAGATCCCCCCTCATCCTTCTACATTCCAGTGTATACAAACCTAGTCGCTCCAGTCTTTCAACATATGACAGTCCCGCCATTCCGGGAATTAACCTACGCTGCACACCCTCAATAGCAAGAATATCCTTCCTCAAATTTGGAGACCAAAACTGCACACAGTACTCCAGGTGCGGTCTCACTAGGGCCCTGTACAACTGCAGAAGGACCTCTTTGCTCCTATACTCAACTCCTCTTGTTATGAAGGCCAAAATTCCATTGGCTTTCTTCACTGCCTGCTGTACCTGCATACATCCTTTCAGTGACTGATGCACTAAGACACCCAGATCACGTTGTACGTCCCCTTTTCCTAACTTGACACCATTCAGATAATAATCTGCCTTACTATTCTTACCACCAAAGTGGATAACCTCACACTTATCTACATTAAACTGCATCTGCCATACATCCGCCCACTCACACAACCTGTCTAAGTCACCCTGCAACCGCATAGCATCTTGTTCACAGTTCACACTGCCACCTAGCTTTGTATCATCGGCAAATTTGCTATTGGTACTTTTAATCACTTCATCCAAGTCATTGATGTATATGGTAAATAGCTGCGGTCCCAACACCGAGCCTTGCGGTACCCCACTGGTCACTGCCTGCCATTCTGAAAGGGACCCATTTACCCCCACTCTTTGCTTTCTGTCTGTCAACCAACTTTCTATCCATGTCAGTACCCTACCTCCAATACCATGTGCTCAGCGTGTCACTCCATCAGTACTACCACATCGTCGGTTACTTCATCATTACTGCATCACAGCGTGTCATCCATTCGGTACTATCCCATAGAATGCCATTGCATCAGTACTAGCAAATGGATAGTCATTCCATCAGTACTATCCCACAGTGCGCCATTCGATCAGTTCTCCCCCTTCAATGTGTCACTCCATCAGAACTACACTATAATGTGTCATTACATCAGTACTGACCCATTTAGTTTCACACCATTAATACTATCCGACAGTGTGCCACGAAATCAGTACTACCATATCGTTTGTTCCTCCATCAGTACTACCGCACACTGTGTCACTCTAGCAGTAATACACCAAAATGTTTTACTCCATCAGTACCTGCCCACAGTTTGTCACTTTACTAGTACAACCCCAAAGTGTATTGCTCCATCTGTACTGCCCACATTGTGTCACTCCATCAATACTACCCCACTGGTGATCACTCCATCAATACAAGCCTACAGTGTGTTAGACGATCATTACTACAACACACTATGTCACTCCATCAGTACGACCCTAGGGAGCGTCACTTCATCGGTACTACCGCACTGTATACCATTCCATCAATACACACCCACAGTGTTTTTCAACATCAGTACCACATTGTGTATCATTCCATTATTACTACCGCAAAGTGTGTCACTCTATCAGTACTATCCAACGGCATGTCACTCCATCAGTACTACACAATGAGTCCTTCCATCAGTACTACCCCACAGTGCTTCAATCCACCAGTATTACCCTGGAATATGTCTCTCCAACAGTGCTACACCGCAGGGTGTCACTCAATCAGTACTATCCCACAGTATGCCATTGCGTCAGAACTGCCACATAGTGCGCCACTCCATCAGTACTACCTCAAAGTGTGTCACTCCACCAGCACTACCCACAGTGTGCCAGTGCATCAGTACTAAAATATTGTTTGTTACTCCATTTGTACCACCCTACATTGTGCCACTCCACCAGTGCCTCCCCGCAGATCGTCGCACCATCAGGAATATCACTCGTGTTATCGTCGCATCAGTACTACGCCACCGTGTGTCACTCCATCAGTACAATCCAGTGATTATCACTCCATCAGTATACCACGCAGCGTGTCACTCCATCAGTACTACCCCACAGTGTCAACCCATCAGTACTTTCTCGCAGTGTCACTCCATTAGTATTCCCCACAGTGTGTCACTCCATCAGTCCTACCTCACTTTGTCACTCCAACAGTAATTCCCCACAGTTTCACTCTATTAGTATTTCTGCACAATGTCTCACTCCATTAGTACTACCCGATGTTTATCATTCAATCAGGACCATCCCAGTGTGTCACGCCATAAGTGCTGCCACAAATTGTGTCAATCCATCAGTATTGGCGCTCAGTGTGTCACTGCATTAGTACTACACCACAGTTTGTCATCACAAAAGTATTACCGCTCCGTCGGTGAAACCGCACAGTGTCTCACTGCATCAATACAACTCCATGGTGTTGCACTCCATCAGCACGGCCCAACATCATGTCACTCCAGTGCAACCCTAGAACGTGTCACTCCATCAATGCTCCCCGCACTATGTTCTTCCATCAGCACTCCCCAAAGTGTTTCACAACATCAGGACTACCTCAAATCTGCCATTCCATCCGCAATACCCCACAGTGTGCTAACCCATTGCTGCGACCCCATAGTGTGTAATTCCATCAATATGTCACCACAGTTTCTCATCGCAACAGTACTACCGCACAGCGTGTCAATCCATCAGTATTACTGCGTCACTCCAACAGAATGTGTTATTACATCAGTCCTACCCCACAGTGTGTCATTCCATCAACACATCTCCACAGTACGTCATTACATCAGTACTACTCCACAGTGTTACACTCCATCAGTACAACACTGGAGCGTGTCACTCCATCAGTACTACCCTACAATATGTTATTCCATCAGTATTACACCACAGTGATGCACTCCATCATTACTGCCTTGAGCTTGTCATTCCATTTTGTACAACCACACAGACTCATTCATTTAGTATTACCCATCAGTGTAACTCTCCATCTGTGCTGCCCCACCGTCAGTCCTTACCATTCCACAATGTGCAACCCGACAGTACCACCAAAGATTGGGTCAATACTTCGGTATTAGCCCACTGTGCGCCATTCTGTCCACACTACCCCCAGTGTGTCATTCAATCAGCACTACACCGAAGTATCTCACTCCGTCAGTACAACCGCGCAGTGTGTCACTCCATCAGTACTGCACCACAGCGTGTCACTACATCAGTGTTACCCCACGGGATGTAGTTGCACACTGAAGTAGTACTGACGGAGTGACAAACTGCGTGGTAGTACTGATGCAATGACCTCACAATTTGTCACTAAATCAGTGCTATTCCACTGTGTGTCACTCCGTCAGTACTACTCCGCAGTTTGTCATAACAACAGTACTACACGTTGTGCCACTCCATGAGTATTACCCGCAGTGTGTCACTACATCAGTAGTGCCCCACTGTGTATCATTCCATCAGAACAACTGCAAAGTGTGTCACTTCATCGGTACTACTGCAAATTGTGTCACTCCATCTGTACTAAACCACAGTATGTTAATCCACCCGTACTGCATCAACTGGGGTCACTCCATCGGTACTACAGCGCATTGTGTCACTCCATCAGTACTACCCTACATTGTGTCACTCCATCAGTGCACTGCACAGTGTGTCACTCCATCAGTACTACTGCGCAGTGTGTGACTTCATCAATACAACTTCAAAGTGTGTCACTGCATCTGTACCAACCCACAGTGTGTTAATCCACCATACATTGTGTCACTCCATCAGTTCCACTGCACAATGTGTCACTCCATCAGTAATGCCCCACAGCGTGTCACGTCGTCACTAAAACCCACAGTATGCCATTACATCATTACAAACACACATGTTCACACCCTCAAACACAGTAAAACACGCACACACACATAGCCGCGCACGAAGACACACACAATCTCTCAAATGCAATCACAAAGAATCAAATATACTCTCACACATTCTCACATACAATCACACGTACACATGCACTCACACTAACAGATATTCACACGCACCAGCACGAAGAGACACGCACTGATTCGCACACACTTACACACGAACACATTCTCTGAAAAGTGAAAGGTTATCCCACTTTTTAAGAAAGGAGGGAAAGAGAAAACGGGTAATTATAGACCAGTTAGTCTGACATCAGTGGTGGGGAAGATGCTGGAGTCAATTATAAAAGACGAAATTGCTGAGCATTTGGATAGCAGTAACAGGATAATTTCGAGTCAGCATGGATTTACGAAGGGGAAATCATGCTTGACAAATCTACTGGAATTTTTGAGGATGTAACTGGGAAAATTGACAGGGGACAGTCAGTGGATGTGGTGTACCTCGACTTTCAGAAAGCCTTCGACAAGGTCCCACATAGGAGATTAGTGGGCAAATTTAGAGCACATGGTATTGGGGGTAGGGTATTGACATGGATAGAAAATTGGTTGACAGACAGAAAGCAAAGAGTGGGGATAAATGGGTCCCTTTCGGAATGGCAGGCAGTGACCAGTGGGGTACCGCAAGGTTCGGTGCTGGGACCCCAGCTATTTACGATATACATTAATGACTTAGACGAAGGGAGTAAAAGTACCATTAGCAAATTTGCAGATGATACTAAGCTGGGGGGTAGTGTGAATTGTGAGGAAGATGCAATAAGGCTGCAGGGTGACATGGACAGGTTGTGTGAGTGGGCGGATACATGGCAGATGCAGTTTAATGTGGATAAGTGTGAGGTTATTCACTTTGGAAGTAAGAATAGAAAGGCAGATTATTATCTGAATGGTGTCAAGTTAGGAAGAGGGGATGTTCAATGAGATCTGGGTATCCTAGTGCATCAGTCACTGAAAGGAAGCATGCAGGTACAGCAGGCAGTGAAGAAAGCCATTGGAATGTTGGCTTTTGTTGCGTGCTACCCAGTCAATGGAAACAAAATACTTCATTACAACCGAGCCATTTACAGAGTATAGATACATGATAAGGGGATAACGTTCAGTGCAAGGTAAAGCCTGCAAAATCCGATCGAGGATAGTCCGAGGATCAACAAAGAGGTAGATAGTAGTTCAGCACTGCTTTCTGGTTGTGGTGGGATGATTCCGTTGCCTGATAACAGCTGGGAAGACACTGTCCCTGAAACTGGAGGTGTGCATTTTCACACTTCTGTGCATTTTACCTGATGGGACAGAGGAGAAGCAGGAGTGGCAATGGTGCGACTCGTCCTTGATTATGCTGCTGGCCTTGCCGAGGAAGCGTGGTTTATAAATTGAGTCAATATATGGGAGGTTGGTTTGTGTGATGGTCTGGACAATTCGCAGCAATTTTTTGCGTTCTTGTATGCAGCTGTTCCCAAACCAAGCTGTGATGCATCTTGATAAAATACTTTCTATGGTGCATCTGTAGATGTTGGTGAGGGTTGTAGAGGGCACGCCGAACTGGCTAAGCCTGCCAAGGACATGGATGGGTGAAGTTTCGGTTCGGGACCTTTCTTCAGACTGATTGTGGTGGGACGGGGGAACAGCAGGACAAAGCGACTAGAACGATGAGCGGGTGAATACCGTTTTCATTGTCAGGTGCGAGGTAAGGGTTGAGCAGGATGGAATTATAGAGAAAGAGGAAGTAATATCGGTTGAAGATGTGGTGGAGGGATGTATTGGTGCGAGTCCGGATGAAGCACGAGGAAGAGCGAGGGGGAAGTGGGAATTTGCACTTAGTTACCTAACATTGGATAATTCAAAGTTCATACCATCAGGAATTCTCTGCCTCAGAAGGCAGTGGAGGCCAATTCTCTGAATGCACTCAAGAGAGAGCTAGATAGAGCTCTTAAGGATAGCGGAGTCCGGGGGTATGGGGAGAAGGCAGGAATGGGGTAGTGATTGAGAATGATCAGCCATGATCACATTGAATGGCGGTGCGTACAGGCTCGAATGGCCGAATGGCCTCCTCCTGCACCTATTATCTATTGTATATTGTCTATTGTTGCAAGGCACCAAGGGCGGAATATGAAGTGGCGTTCTTTCAGTTTGCATGTCGCTTCAGTCTGGCAATCGAGGAAGCAAAGGACAGAAAGGTCAGTGTGGGAAGGCAAGTTACAACGGGAAGATCCGGGAGGCCTTGACGGAACGACGGTAAGTGTTCGGCTGAACGGTCGCCGAGTCTCCACTTGACCACGACGATGCAAAGGAGACCATATCTGGAACACCGCGTGCAATAGAAGGGGTTAGATGAGGTGCATGTGAACAGCAGCCTCACCTGGAAGGCCTATTGAAGTGTGAGGGAACGGGGTAGAGAGACATCCCATGGTGGCTAGCCGTTTTAACCGCACTTCGCAAGAAAGGCCTTGGAGAGAGAGGTGAGGGCGAGCAGGAGGAGTGTTGGGGAAAAGAGAGAGACAGATAGGGAGTACAGTGATGAAAGGAAGAGATAGCGGAGAAGACGAAAGAAGAGATGGAGGGAGAGTTAAGTAACAAAGGGAGAGTGGGAACATGAAAAGAGAGCGGAGTTCAGATCGCGTGGGTTGGCAAAACGGGGCGATGGAAGTGTCAGATAGATAGAAAGAAACGGAGGGATAAATGCAATGGGAGTGAGAAGGAGGGGGGGTTAGGAGAGAGAGGTTGACAGAGAGATGGCAGAGCCGAGAGGAAGAATAGAGATGATAGGAGAGAGTGATAGTTCAGAGAGAGCGACAGCAGTAAGGATGGAGGGAGAGAGAAAGGGAGGAGGGAGATGTGCCGCATCATTCGCTGTGTTATTTGGGTTTCGGACAATTCTGAAGCCACAATGTTTCTGTTCTCTGAGTGTCGAGAGTCTTTGGGTCGTTCCTCCTCAGAGGTGACGAAGGCAGAGAATGTTATTGTCCCGGCGCAAAATCAGCCCCACTGCAGGCAAGCAAGGAGTGAACGGTTACCGGCCTCGCCGGGAGTGTGGGGGTGAGGTTGCAGTCAGTTAAGCCGCGATCATATTGAGTGGTGAAACAGAGTGGAGGGGCCACTTTAGTGCGAGGTGATCTGTTAATCTAATCCCTCAACCTGTGGACAAATGTCGCCCAGTCCACCTTCAAACTGGGCACCAGAAGCCATGAGAGGGTCGCTGGAATTTGGGATTGCCTTCGTGAGTGAAACGGATTGAATGAAATCAGACAAACAACACGAGGCGGAGAGCTGGACCTGATGGAGTTTGAAGCAATATTCCCATTGCTGGAACAATGCCGCTCCCAATTTCCATCCCTCAGTATCGCCACAATTCCCACTCTTTGGAGTTTCTCAATCAATTCCCTGAATAAATCACGACCTGTCTCAGCAGGGATTTCACTTGGCTGATGTCATCTGTTTGCGAATCATTTCCAAATCTCTATTTTTTTAAACTCTTTTGAAACTTCACTGTCCCGGTGGAGACGGAAAATGGTATAAAATCTCCGGGAATGTTCTGCCCCGGCATTTCATTCCGAGAGATTACCGGCAGTTCACGGGGACACGTCGCTGGCAGAGAAAATGGGGGAATTGTGGCTCAGATATGCCAGTATAGAGAAAATCTTGTACGTGATCATTGCTGCCGTTGGAGTCCCTGGTAAGTGAGCAGAACAATTCAAGTTTTATAACTCCGTCTGTTAACCGGTGTTGACATGATTCTGATCGTGTTACAATATTCCTAACTGATGATTGTTGTACAAGAATATGTGAAGTATATCAATCCTCTAAATGAAATATCTTTGAATTAACGCTGTGATTTTTCTCATTTTCAGACAGCCGAAACTACCTCTCTTTCTCCCACTGCCGGGACCCACTAGAATGTTGTTCTTGCCTTCAGTGGGACCTTGCCCAGAGTTGTCCCAGTGCTCGGGACAGGCAGCTCTCCGGGACGGTGTGACTGGGAGGGGTTTACATTGTGAAGTTCACTGTGTCTGAGTTATTGATCAGAGTGAACACCCGCTCCTGTGGACACGTCTCGCTGTGGAGTCTGTCACAGTCGGATTCCTCCACCTGTTGGTCAATAATTGGATCGATCCCCTGAACCGGTGGCCGCGGATCTACCGGCGTGTGTTGTTACCGAACTGAGGAATGAATCCATTAACGGAGCCACTCTGCTGCCGGATCCTAAGTTGTCCCTGCCTTCCCTCTGGAACCCTCCTCGTCCCCATCAGATGCCGAGTTCCCAGAGCCCTGGTTAAACGCGGCCGGTCACGGTTAATTCTGTGAAACCGGCCCCATCAGAGACTGTGAGCGGGGTTAACTGTAGACAGGACCATTCCTCCTATTGTAGCGGGCGGCTGCTCGTTCCCTCCCCGCCCTTTACCCCGCCCGTCGCCTTATCTCCTCTCCCCTGAAGCAGGCAGGTCGGGCACAGTCGGAGCCGGGTCTGACATTGTTAAACCTGCAGCCGCGCACCGACTCCAACACTCCTGATCTCCAGCTGAAAGTGGAGCCGGTGTTCAGCCCCGGAGACCGTGTTCAGTAATGCCCAGTGTCCGCTCCCCTTCTCTTTCCGCAGTGAATTTAGTGGCGATTGTGATCCTGTCCCGGGGAAAGTGCGGCCTCTCCACCTGCACCACTCGCTACCTGGTGGCCATGGCAGCGGCCGATCTACTCGCCCTGATCACCGAGGTCATTTTGTATCGGATCCGATACCATTACTTTTATTGGAGTGTCCTGTCCATCACCCCTGTGTGCAGTGTTAACCTTGTACTGAGGTCTGCAGCTACAGACTGTTCTGTCTGGTTCACCGTCACTTTCACCTTTGATCGCTTTGTCGCCATTTGTTGCCAGAAGCTGAAAACTAAATATTGCACCGGGAAAACTGCGGCTGCGGTTCTCGCAACAGCCGGCGTTCTGCTGTGTCTGAAAAACGTTCCCCGCTACTTCACACTGGAA